>NW_023503295.1:2714415-2872250 GCF_014529535.1 Bradysia coprophila | reverse complement strand
CCTTGGACTAAGGCCGCTACTCGGCCCTAAGTGTTTTTTGCACATAAATCGAGTAAATCTCATCCGATTTTGCTAGATTTTGTTTTATTTGAGAGATAATTGAATGCCGAATAGAATGATGGCAAAAAAGTTTCAAATTTGGGCCCTTGGACTAAGGCCGCTACTCGGCCCTAAGTGTTTTTTGCACATAAATCGAGTAAATCTCATCCGATTTTGCTAGTTTTTTTTTTTGAGAGATAATTGAATGCCGAAAAATGATGGCAAAAAAGTTTCAAATTTGGGCCCTTGGACTAAGGCCGCTACTCGGCCCTAAGTGTTTTTTGCACATAAATCGAGTAAATCTCATCCGATTTTGCTAGTTTTGTTTATTTGAGAGATAATTGAATGCCGAATAGAATGATGGCAAAAAAGTTTCAAATTTGGGCCCTTGGACTAAGGCCGCTACTCGGCCCTAAGTGTTTTTTGCACATAAATCGAGTAAATCTCATCCGATTTTGCTAGTTTTTGTTTTTATGGAAGGTAATTGAATACCGAAAGAAACGTGGCGAAAAAAGTTTCAAATTTGGGCCCCTGGACTAAGGCCGCTACTCGGCCCTAAGCGTTTTTTGCACATAAATCGAGTAAATCTCATCCAATTTTGCTAGATTTTGTTTCATTTGAGAGATAGTTGAATGCCGAACAGAATGATGGCAAAAAAAGTTTCAAATTTGGGCCCTTGGACTAAGGCCGCTACTCTGCCCTAAGTGTTTTTTGCACATAAATCGAGTAAATCTCATCCGATTTGCTAGTTTTCGTTTCATTTGAGAGATAATTGAATGCGAATAGAATGATGGCAAAAAAAGTTTAAAATTTGGGCCCTTGGACTAAGGCCGCTACTCGGCCCTAAGTGTTTTTTGCACATAAATCGACTAAATCTCATCCGATTTTGCTAGTTTTCGTTTCATTTGAGAGATAATTGAATGCCGAATAGAATGATGGCAAAAAAAGTTTCAAATTTGGGCCCTTGGACTAAGGCCGCTACTCGGCCCTAAGTGTTTTTTGCACATAAATCGACTAAATCTCAATCCGATTTTGCTAGATTTTGTTTCATTTGAGAGATAATTGAATGCCGAATAGAATGATGGCAAAAAAAGTTTCAAATTTGGGCCCTTGGACTAAGGCCGCTACTCGGCCCTAAGTGTTTTTTGCACATAAATCGACTAAATCTCATCCGATTTTGCTAGATTTTGTTTCATTTGAGAGATAATTGAATGCCGAATAGAATGATGGCAAAAAAAAGTTTCAAATTTGGGCCCTTGGACTAAGGCCGCTACTCGGCCCTAAGTGTTTTTTGCACATAAATCGAGTAAATCTCATCCGATTTTGCTAGATTTAGTTTTTTATGGAAGGTAATTGAATACCGAAAAGAACGTGGCGAAAAAAGTTTCAAATTTGGGCCCTTGGACTAAGGCCGCTACTCGGCCCTAAGTGTTTTTTGCACATAAATCGACTAAATCTCATCCGATTTTGCTAGTTTTTGTTTCATTTGAGAGATAATTGAATGCCGAATAGAATGATGGCAAAAAAAGTTTCAAATTTGGGCCCTTGGACTAAGGCCGCTACTCTGCCCTAAGTGTTTTTTTGCACATAAATCGAGTAAATCTCATCCGATTTTGCTAGTTTTCGTTTCATTTGAGAGATAATTGAATGCCGAATAGAATGATGGCAAAAAAAGTTTAAAATTTGGGCCCTTGGACTAAGGCCGCTACTCGGCCCTAAGTGTTTTTTGCACATAAATCGACTAAATCTCATCCGATTTTGCTAGATTTTGTTTCATTTGAGAGATAATTGAATGCCGAATAGAATGATGGCAAAAAAAGTTTCAAATTTGGGCCCTTGGACTAAGGCCGCTACTCGGCCCTAAGTGTTTTTTGCACATAAATCGACTAAATCTCATCCGATTTTGCTAGATTTTGTTTCATTTGAGAGATAATTGAATGCCGAATAGAATGATGGCAAAAAAAGTTTCAAATTTGGGCCCTTGGACTAAGGCCGCTACTCGGCCCTAAGTGTTTTTTGCACATAAATCGAGTAAATCTCATCCGATTTTGCTAGATTTAGTTTTTTATGGAAGGTAATTGAATACCGAAAAGAACGTGGCGAAAAAAGTTTCAAATTTGGGCCCTTGGACTAAGGCCGCTACTCGGCCCTAAGTGTTTTTTGCACATAAATCGAGTAAATCTCATCCGATTTTGCTAGATTTAGTTTTTTACGGAAGGTAATTGAATACCGAAAAGAACGTGGCGAAAAAAGTTACAAATTTGGGCCCTTGGACTAAGGCCGCTACTCGGCCCTAAGTCTTTTTTGCACATAAATCGAGTAAATCTCATCCGATTTTGCTAGTTTTCGTTTCATTTGAGAGATAATTGAATACCCAATAGAAAGTTGGCAAAAAATTTTGGGTTTCTAAAATAATGTCGTAAATTGTTGGTTTTATTTGAGAGGTACTTCGTACGGGCTTTCGTAATTGCGCTATGCGCAATTTTAAAAATGAACACTTTCAGTAAATTTGACCATGCCCAACTTGACTTGCATTTTGGTAACAGACGCATTAGAGGGTTGTAGACGTATTAGGGTTCCGGGCGTATTACGGCTACGGTGGTATTATGGTTACGGACGAAATAGGATTACGGGTAGTACGGGGCTAAGTCGCAGCAAACGCTCCGACTGTTCTGATGCCTTGTTTTTATTTCGGATTCGTCATCTATTAACATAACCAAATGCTTTGCCCTTACTGTCTGCTTCCAATTCGACGTGTTACAAACGGCATATTAATCTTATAAGCCCCCAGTACTTCGTACGGGGCTAAAAAGTTTGGTTCCAACTGGTGATTTGTAACTTTGTGAATACTCTAATCCGGTAACTTTGTGTAAATCATAGAAAATTGTACTATGTTTCCGTCGCCCTAATTTCTCCAATTACATACATCACAGTTGGCAAGCACAAAAAGAATTAAGTCCGTCGTTCCTTATATTTAATCAAATCATTTTCAACGGACCTCGGTCACAAGTTCAATGAGAAAAAGTCCGAGAACATTACAACTAAAGTGTCTGATGGCTGACTAACCAATCCTTATACACACTGGATTGAAAAACAAAACTTCGAGACTGTCGACAGTTATATGTGGTTACCATGAGTCACTGGTCAATAGTGATCATGATAGCGGATAAAAAGTCCGTCGAAGGGGAGAAATTGGTAGTAGAGGTTACACAACAGTTAGAAGCACTCTAATCTCTAACGAAACCTCTAGAAGTTATACAACAGTCACAAGCACTCGAATCTCCCACGCTTCGTTTCGTATATATTAAGAATAGGAATTTCTTATGCTAATATTTGGAAGCATTGCAGTGGAAGGCAATCGGCGAAGAAGCCTCAATTTTATTAGCTGTTTCCATCGGCTAAGGCGTGGCTCGGTCAATTACATATGAGGATGTGAGTATTTCCAAGAGATTATTGAGACAATTTGATTGATAAACTTGTCCTTCGTTGACTTCCATTATTGTTAACGACATTTCACATCATGTCATCGACTCACTGCAGTTATAATGCAATAAGAGTAGCGGAATCGTTGTAGAGTGCCTGCGAAGTGCATTGGTTAACAATAAGTGTACAGATAAAATCGTTTCGTACAGTTTCGAGTGTGTGTAAAATTCAATTACACGACGTTACATCAAAGTAACTCCATATGAAGTGTGCTTACACTCATAACATCGTGTAAATATTTTCCCTTTATCGGTTTACGTGACAAAAATGTTTAATTTTTTTTTTTTGTCAAATACACTTACGACCAATCTTGAGCACAATTTTACAACGAAAATATATTTTAATTTTCAGTCAATTTTATCATTGTGCAAATAATCCCCACAATAAACGACGAATTTTTGGGGGAAAAGTATATACAATCGATGTGTATGTGTATACTCAAACTCATCCCTACACTCCAATAAACAATTTCGGTTATTGCGTTTTGTTTTTTCGTTCTGTGTGTAAAGAAAGATTTTTGGAAAGACAAATATACTACACGTTGCAAGACGTCGGAGGGGTTGTTGATAACAAAACATTTCGTCTACGAAAAGCTTTCAATAAACAAAATTCACCTACACAATTAATCCAGTAATTCGTTTTAAAGACGTTGCTGATTCGGTAAAATGTTCGCTTTCACTATCTTAACAGAAATCATTTTTCCCTTCTTTTTTTTTGGCCAATACACAAATTATTGCTATATATACACTTACACACCAGTGTGTAAACTCCAGTGAATTTATTGTATCTTATATTCCCGATAAACTTTTAGCACACTTCTCTGACCCACGCAGTGATCGTATTGAACAGGTCTATCATATTAACAGGCAGCGCGTAAACTAAATTCACAAATAGAATCACATTCAGCTCCAGCATCTACAATCTACAAACGAGATGGTACCTACAGAACATAAAACGTGGCATGCGTATGGCTGGCTCTCCGACAGCAGAATCTCAAACGTTGATGAAAATCTAGGAAAAAGATGCTCATAACTATATCTACTACAGAATACCAGAGGGATATGCCCGAGTTGGTTCAATCATTTTCTCCGTGCGATATAATAATTTTTTGATTATATTACGAGTGAGTAGGCAAAAGCATCGGATATTGAGAGTTTTGTTACATTTTACGGGGACAATATATTAATATACACGTTGCTTACGGTACACATTCAGGGTGAAAATTAAGAACATATACCTACTACAGCACACACCATAACAACTTCCCATTCCATTTCGTTGTGTTACAAGTTTAATGTGTGGAGCTTTAGCACTTCCGCCGAGCTTTCATTGTGTACAATCTACTCGAATGTCGAAAGCTCTTATGGGTACAAGTATATTGATGTTGTATTGGGCAACGACAGACCAGATGGTTTATGTATACACGGGGAGTTACGGGAAAGATACATGTGGATGTACAGAGTTAAAGATGTAAGAGTGATATCGCCAAATCTTCAGGTGATTTTTTTTAACTTTGGGAACAAGCGGTCTCCGATTTTAATGAATGATAGCTCGTTGGATTCGTCTTTCAATTCTAAGAAACACGTATCTTTAAATATTACAATTAAGTTTCATTACAAAACATTTCATTTAAATAATTAAAATAAATCTAGATAAAAAAAACAGCTAACGCCGACCCGTACGAAACACCTATTCGTATCAAAAGCCTTTAATGTGAAACTCTTCATTTCTCTTACTTCATTTTCTTCTCTACTGAAAAGCTATTCGCCCTTTAAAATCACTTACATTATCCACTCTTTGCCTTGTTATCATATACAACTAAATTGCCGGAGGCAATATAGACAGCCCCGTACGAAGACAAATTTCATAAATTCCTATTTAAACAGCTATATACCGCTATATTTAACTATATTTCACTATAAATAAACATTTCACAGAGGAATATGCTATTATATAGCTCTATATGCCTGTATATAGCTCAATATAGCTGTATATAGGTATATATAGATGTCCGTATATGGAATCCCTGAAACCCCACACACATAACAGATTATTTCCATGTTAACAGAAACTCTCTAAGTATCATTTTTCCCAAGATATTTCTATTTTACTAAAATCCAATATGGCCGCCGGCAGTCATTTTGTTAGGAGACCGGAAATAGTACCGACGCTTTACATTCGTTAATACCTTTCAAACAAAAAAAAAATTCATGAAATTCGGTCAAAATTTACTCGAGATATTGTCAAAATACACCACGTTCACTGTACTTCCGAGTAGCCAGATAAGAGCTCACTCCAAGAGACCTAGCTCACGCTCCGGAGAACATAATTTCAAAAACTTTTTTTTCCCTGATTGGTACGGTCAATACCTATCTAATAAAGCTAAAACAGACGAAATATGTTGAAATGTGGCCGACCTACAAGCAAAAAATGCTTGCCGCCCTGTGCCTGTTTCACACCAAGGGGTCTAACTCACGAGTCGGTCATCCGATTTCCATAAACTTTTTTTTTGTCGATCGGTATTGTAAATACCTTTTATTTGACGTATCACTTACAAGTTTAACGTTTAAATGTCCGGAGATATCTTCGAAAAACCGTAAAGCACTTATTGGGCCACAGCTCGGGAGGGGTCGATCCAAAATCACTCATCTTCGAACTTAGCCTGTCTTTTGACATTACCAAACGGGAAAAAAAAGAATTTTCAAAATCGGATGCGTTTTACTCAAGTTATCGTGCAGACAGACAGACGGATAGACGGACAGACGGAGATTTTTTTTTCGCGGATTTGGCATCTCTAGACAACCACAATAGGTTTCCCCTTACTCAGGGAGTCCAATTCGACGTGTTACAAACGTATGCGTAAACCTATAAGACCCCAGTACTTCGTACGGGTCTAAAAAACTAAGTAAAAGTAACGAGTATTGATTGAATAAAAGTTCTTCATTGAATTTAATATCTTGTGCTCGAGTCAATTACCGAAAAACATGAAAAAGAAAACAAAATGATTAGTATGTTAATATACAAGCCGCATTGCGTCTCTGTATTGATATGGAAACCGTCTGAAGCAAGTAATCTAAAGACTTCTTCTCTCCCGAAGCCTTATTCATCATCTTTCCTAAACTTACGAGAAAAGCTTTTGTCTCTTGACCACAACTACCTAAACTTTCGAATGCTATTGGCTTAAACAAGTGATTCTCTTTCAGACTGACGTAATGATTATGTTTCCTACGCTCTGCCTGATCAGCCACAGCTCCAGCTTTAGTTGTCGAAATAGATAAGTAAGACTGAGCTAAAGTATCTCGAACGGTCACGTCCCATATCAGTGATTTTCCTCTACTCCACGGTATTAACGTCATTCCGTCTGGCCTTTTTCCATCGTCTCTCGAAATTCCTGGCGGTTGTAAAACATTAGGGATACCGGCTGAAGAAAAAGCATGTGAGAATATATTGTTGATATCATCGTGTCCCGGAACCCATCCCTTACTATTCTTACAAGACAGCCCATGACGACCATATTCGTCGACTAGTTTCCCACAAACACAACGGTGTTCTTCACATATTTTGCAGCCCAACCTAAGTGCTACGGCTATTCTTGCCGCATTATTGTCTAAAAGTAGCCCCAGATTACTTGAAGGTACTACTTGCAACCACTTTGAAGATTCTTTTGTTGATGATGCAAGCAACCTAGCACGATCCACTGGAGAACTGGAAGCCAATAACCCGTCAAAAACCTTTCGCACACCTATTAAGTCCCATTTCTTTTGAATACTCTTATCTTTTTCACCTAACAAAGAGTATTCCGAAGGAAGACTTCGTAAGACCGACAAAACATTATCGTTCAACACTTTCAAACCAAACCTGCTTAGGATCTCATCCGACAATTTCGAAGACTGATGGATAGACGACAAGTATGCAGGATAGGCCAACTCTGAGGATTTCCTAATTCCAAGACCACCGAAAGAAAGAGGGAGAGATGCCTGATTCCAGGAAACATCTCCGAGTTTCGTGTTCGTAATAACTTCAAGAGTAGCGCGAAACGATTCGTCTACTCTGTCTAATACCTCTGGTACTAAGAATGACTTGCATGTACGCAACAGATAATTGAACCTAGGAGCTGAAAGAGAACTCTTAAAAATACACAGAGCAGGATGAACGTCCAAAAGCTGCAAACGCTTGGACAACAGCTCGACGCTTTCAACCTTAGTCGAAAACATTCCAATGACGCCTTCCTCGAAAACAGGAGTACCAAGCAATTCGAAATTAGTTTTGTCAACTTTACGAATGCCTGGTAAAAGACTTGATATCTCACTATACATCCTTTCTTCCTCGTCTACTGACGCATTCACGAAAAATACCTCGCACTTTTCGGCGTTCAACTCCATCCCTGAATGCTCACAAAAGTCTAATATTCTTCTAATATCTGACAAGAGAGCTTCTAGTTCGTCACCTATTGTCCCGTCATCGAGATACCAACCATTTAACCTTGAAACTAGAGAATGAGGGTACCGAAAACAGTTTTTCGACAATAACTCAAGAAAAAATTATTTTAAATTGTTGTTATGTTGTACGAACGTCGGCCTTGGAAAGACCTACAGGTAGAGTATACGCACCGCTTGGTGCGAGTAGATCCACGAGAGTTACGACTAAAAATGCGGTGAATGTGCCACTATCGTTCGACACATAAATGAACCCAGTACTTTTGTGCTGCAAGCCCACAGAAGTGTTGGAAAAAAAGTTGGTAAAACAGTAAAAGCTTCAAAAGCTTAAATTTTAGACCACCCTTATTCTGTTATAGTAAAAGCATGTGACCACGGAAGAGCAGAGTAAACCAGGCAGAAAGGATGTATTTAAATACCGTTACAATCGTTTACGTATTCGTTTTATGCATTTGTACCAAAATCAATGGCCTATCTATGCATTTAGGTTCCTCATTCATCAAATCCACTGCTCTTGCCTGGTTAACTTTACCATGTCGTGGAAAGCAGCCCATTTCTGTACAACATATCCCTGGAATAAAATCATTTATTCAGTTCGATCAATAACATTCCTCGAAAAATTCTTGGGTTCGCTCGGGATGAAACATCAACGAAAATTACGTTTTCTACAAGTTTTTCAAAAATTCATTTGTTGCGAATTCTTCATGAAATCATGGATGTCCGAGATTTTACAAAGTTGAGCAATCGATTTTCTTTACAAATTTAAAGGTACACTAAAATCACCTTTGGACTGATGTCGAAATTTTATGGCCATTATTCCCTTGACTGAAAGTCAGGGTCTTATGAAAAAAAATACCCTTAAATGTCCGTAACGCTAAGTTCACTTTGATATTTTGAAAATGTTCTACATTGGCAAAAAACGTTAAATTCAGAAAACGTCCGTACACTTGTGGACTCGATAACTCGAGTAATTCTTTACCGATTTGCAAAATTTTGGTTTTAATCGACGGAGAATGAAAATCATGAGGTTGAGTTCGTAGATGGGCAATATTGGGATAATGAGATGGGAGTAATTCTCAAGAGAATTTTATTCCTTGTTACCGCGATAACTTCCATAATTCTTATCCGATTTTCAAAGATTTTGTCTTAATCGACGAAGATTGAAATTCTTGAGGTTGAGTTTGCCGATGGATAATGTTAGAACAACAAGATGGGAGAAATTCTACACAGACGCTTTTCCTTGTGGACTCGATAGCTCGAGTAATTCTTTACCGATTTGCAAAATTTTGGTTTTAATCGACGGAGAACGAAAATCATGAGGTTAAGTTCGTAGATGGGCAATATTGGAGTAATGAGATGGGAGTAATTCTCAAGAGATTTTTTTACTTGTTACCGCGATAACTTCCATAATTCTTATCCGATTTTCAAAAATTTTGTCTTAATCGACGAAGATTGAAATTCTTGAGGTTGAGTTTGCCGATGGATAATGTTCGAACAACGAGATGGGAGAAATTCTACACAGACGCTTTCTCTTGTTACCGCGCGATAACTTGAGTAATTTTTACCCGATTTTCAAATTTTTTGTTTTAATTGACAGAGAATGATATTGGAGTAGTGAGTTTGGAGTAATTGTAAACATAACTTGTTATACCACGACATTTTTGCAACGGATTTCCAGAAAAATTTCTTATTTGACGAGTTGTGAAATTCTGGATTTCTGGTCTAACAATTAAGAAGTACTTCCCAAAAGAGTTTTTGCTTGCTTGAGAAACCGATAGCTCGAGTAATTCTCAGAGGCTTCAAAAATCAATTTCGACCAGTAGCGTAATTCATGTGGTTAAACTCGAACATTGGAATTTAATTGGACTAGTAATCTGGGATATACGACAATTTTTGCGTGAAATCCGTATTCTTAAAAGAATTTTTTTCGTTCCTAAAATGTTTGAACGAGTGTGAACTTTGTGGCCAGAGCGAAGCGAGGGCCGTAATTCACACGAGTTATATTTTTTCAAGAGGTAGGCAGGAAATACGCCAAATTATACTCAGACGCTTTTCCTTGACGAGTAAGTGAATCTGGATTTCTGGTCGAACAATCTAGAAGTCTAGAACAATCTTGCTTGCTTGATAACACGATAACTCGAGTAATTCTCAGAGGCTTCGAAAATCGCAGATTTGAAAATATTAAGTGTTTTCGACCAGTATCGTAATTCATGTGGTTAAATTCGAACATTGGACTTTATTGGACTGGTAATCTGCGATATACGACAATTTTTGCGTGAAATCGCGTTCTTAAAAGAAATTTTTCGTTCCTAAAGTATTTGCACGAGTGTGAATTTTGCCAGAGCCGTAATTCACATGAGTTTTTTTTTCAAGAGGTAAGCAAGAAATGCGCCACCTGTTCAGCGCTTTTAGTAGACTATATAGGAGACTCAACTTAGGAGTAAGACATCGCTCGCTGGACCTTCAACTCATAGCTCTTTTTGTTTCTTCAGGAAATTAAATAAATATGGGTAAAATGAAGCATGTGATGACTGCTGTTTTCTGAATAAAAGAGACATCACCTTTTCATGTGACTTTAATTTTGTGATCTCAAAAACACCACCTCATTTAAAAATGGTTAGAAAACTAAGGCTGGAATTATAGAAAAAAAAAGCCAGTCAAGGGACCTGACCCACCCAATAGGTGGGGCCTGGTATCATCGTACCCGTTGGAAAAATGATCTCCGCGCTATGGAGGTTTGAAGAATCCCTAACACTTAAAGCAATGCTCTCCTCAAAAATTACTCAGGCGGCACCCTCAAAATCTTTTTTCGGAAAAACGATCAATGGGCCCGGGCGGTTATAGAACACTATGTCCTTTTTTGGACTTTTCTTCACCGTCAATTTGAAATAAATAAATTGTACGTTTCCTGCGGCTCGTTGGAATATTGTCTCTTTGTGGGTTAAGTGGGTTGAATATTAATGTTTGGTAACATTTGGGGTTAAAAGCTTTTCACCAGTTCAAATGCCTTTAAAATGTACGTAGCGATATTCGATCTATCTGCTCGATGTGTTTTAAGTCGACGATAAATGGCAATGGAATGATGGAATGTGGAGAATCAATTTTTTTTTCCTTGTACGTTTGCTTTTAAAATCACGATAAAGGATAATTTATACAATGTCTTTAGATTCAGCAGACAGTTTTATTTTAAAATTCCAACTAACGAATAGTATAGTTCGTTATAGATAGATCGAATGAAATGTATGTTGAATTCAACATTTAGATTTCACATACGTTGCCTCTGGAGACGTTGGTGTCATAGAAGCAGGGGGTTTCAGTTCACTTTTAAAAACTTTTCTTCTTCAGAACAACAGACCTGACAAATTTCATTTGAAATCCGTTCGTGACACGTAAATCGAATTTAGATGGTGAACATTTGGTAAATTTGCGTTCGAGATTTGTATTGTATTTGTATACAAGTGATATGAAGGCCATGAGCCACTGAAAATTTAACCGAACAATGCAGCCGTAATTTACATAATTTTTTTGTTTCAATTTTTGATGAAGTTCCCCATGCAAATTACGGCAGAATCAGTAGCAAGAGCTTGCAGTAAAGAATTAGTCAGTCGGCAAAATTAAGTGATCCGATTCGCCTAGTAATCTCTGTTCCGTGGTAAAATGTGTAATATCTTGAAGCTAAAGATTATTTCCACAGAACTGTTGGAAGAAGGTGTTAAACAGGTGTTAAGAGACAATTTTTCGATGGATTTGCGTTATTTTCGATATAAGTAAGGTGTTTCGAGGTTGGTTAATAAATTTTGGGATGAGAGATGATTCCTCTGGCACTTATTAACTTCCATCGGATTTTTTGATGGATTTGGGGTATTTTCGACATTATGGAGGTGTTCCGAGGTTGGTTCCTAAATTTCGGAATGACAGATGATTCCTCTGGCACTACCTAACTTCCATCGAACTTTTTGATGGATTTGGGTTATTTTCGACATGAGTGAGGTGTTCCAATGTTGGTTCCTAAATTTTGGGATGACAGATGATTCCTCTGGCACTTCCTAACTTTCATCGGATTTTTCGATGGATTTGGGTTATTTTTGATATAATTGAGGTGTTTCGAGGTTGGTTCCTAAATTTTGGGATGACAGATGATTCCTCTGGCACTTTCTAACTTCCATCGGATTTTTCGATGGATTTGGGTTATTTTTGATATAATTGAGGTGTTTCGAGGTTGGTTCCTAAATTTTGGGATGACAGATGATTCCTCTGGCACTTTCTAACTTCCATCGGATTTTTCGATGGATTTGGGTTATTTTTGATATAATTGAGGTGTTTCGAGGTTGGTTCCTAAATTTTGGGATGACAGATGATTCCTCTGGCACTTTCTAACTTCCATCGGATTTTTCGATGGATTTGGGTTATTTTTGATATAATTGAGGTGTTTCGAGGTTGGTTCCTAAATTTTGGGATGACAGATGATTCCTCTGGCACTTTCTAACTTCCATCGGATTTTTCGATGGATTTGGGTTATTTTTGATATAATTGAGGTGTTTCGAGGTTGGTTCCTAAATTTTGGGATGACAGATGATTCCTCTGGCACTTTCTAACTTCCATCGGATTTTTCGATGGATTTGGGTTAATTACGAAGTAAGTAAGGTGTTCCAAGACTGGTTCCTAAATTTTGGGATGAGAGATGATTCCTCTGGCACTACCTAACTTCCATCGAACTTTTTGATGGATTTGGGTTATTTTCGACATGAGTGAGGTGTTCCAATGTTGGTTCCTAAATTTTGGGATGACAGATGATTCCTCTGGCACTTCTTAACTTCCATCGGATTTTTCGATGGATTTGGGTTAATTACGAAGTAAGTAAGGTGTTCCAAGACTGGTTCCTAAATTTTGGGATGACAGATGATTCCTCTGGCACTTTCTAACTTTCATCGGATTTTTCGATGGATTTGGGTTATTTTTGATATAATTGAGGTGTTTCGAGGTTGGTTCCTAAATTTTGGGATGACAGATGATTCCTCTGGCACTTTCTAACTTCCATCGGATTTTTCGATGGATTTGGGTTATTTTTGATATAATTGAGGTGTTTCGAGGTTGGTTCCTAAATTTTGGGATGACAGATGATTCCTCTGGCACTTTCTAACTTCCATCGGATTTTTCGATGGATTTGGGTTATTTTTGATATAATTGAGGTGTTTCGAGGTTGGTTCCTAAATTTTGGGATGACAGATGATTCCTCTGGCACTTTCTAACTTTCATCGGATTTTTCGATGGATTTGGGTTATTTTTGATATAATTGAGGTGTTTCGAGGTTGGTTCCTAAATTTTGGGATGACAGATGATTCCTCTGGCACTTTCTAACTTTCATCGGATTTTTCGATGGATTTGGGTTATTTTTGATATAATTGAGGTGTTTCGAGGTTGGTTCCTAAATTTTGGGATGACAGATGATTCCTCTGGCACTTTCTAACTTCCATCGGATTTTTCGATGGATTTGGGTTATTTTTGATATAATTGAGGTGTTTCGAGGTTGGTTCCTAAATTTTGGGATGACAGATGATTCCTCTGGCACTTTCTAACTTTCATCGGATTTTTCGATGGATTTGGGTTATTTTTGATATAATTGAGGTGTTCCAAGACTGGTTCCTAAATTTTGGGATGACAGATGATTCCTCTGGCACTTCCTAACTTTCATCGGATTTTTCGATGGATTTGGGTTATTTTTGATATAATTGAGGTGTTTCGAGGTTGGTTCCTAAATTTTGGGATGACAGATGATTCCTCTGGCACTTTCTAACTTCCATCGGATTTTTCGATGGATTTGCGTTAATTACGAAGTAAGTAAGGTGTTCCAAGACTGGTTCCTAAATTTTGGGATGAGAGATGATTCCTCTGGCACTACCTAACTTCCATCGAACTTTTTGATGGATTTGGGTTATTTTCGACATGAGTGAGGTGTTCCAATGTTGGTTCCTAAATTTTGGGATGACAGATGATTCCTCTGGCACTTCTTAACTTCCATCGGATTTTTCGATGGATTTGGGTTAATTACGAAGTAAGTAAGGTGTTCCAAGACTGGTTCCTAAATTTTGGGATGACAGATGATTCCTCTGGCACTTCCTAACTTTCATCGGATTTTTCGATGGATTTGGGTTATTTTTGATATAATTGAGGTGTTTCGAGGTTGGTTCCTAAATTTTGGGATGACAGATGATTCCTCTGGCACTTTCTAACTTCCATCGGATTTTTCGATGGATTTGGGTTAATTACGAAGTAAGTAAGGTGTTCCAAGACTGGTTCCTAAATTTTGGGATGAGAGATGATTCCTCTGGCACTACCTAACTTCCATCGAACTTTTTGATGGATTTGGGTTATTTTCGACATGAGTGAGGTGTTCCAATGTTGGTTCCTAAATTTTGGGATGACAGATGATTCCTCTGGCACTTCTTAACTTCCATCGGATTTTTCGATGGATTTGGGTTAATTACGAAGTAAGTAAGGTGTTCCAAGACTGGTTCCTAAATTTTGGGATGACAGATGATTCCTCTGGCACTTCCTAACTTTCATCGGATTTTTCGATGGATTTGGGTTATTTTTGATATAATTGAGGTGTTTCGAGGTTGGTTCCTAAATTTTGGGATGACAGATGATTCCTCTGGCACTTTCTAACTTCCATCCGATTTTTCGATGGATTTGGGTTATTTTCCATATAATTGAGGTGTTCCGAGGTTGATTCCTAAATTTTGGGATGAGAGATGATTCCTCCGGCACTTGCTAACTTCCATCGGATTTTTCGATGGATTTGGGTTATTTTCGACATGAGTGAGGTGTTCCAAATTTGGTTCCTAAATTTTGGGATTACAGATGATTCCTCTGGCACTACCTAACTTCCATCGAACTTTTTGATGGATTTGGGTTATTTTCGACATGAGTGAGGTGTTCCAATGTTGGTTCCTAAATTTTGGGATGACAGATGATTCCTCTGGCACTTCCTAACTTCCATCGGATTTTTCGATGGATTTGGGTTATTTTCGATATAAGTGAGGTGTTCCAAGATTGATTTCTAGATTTTAGGATTCAGACTGATTTCTCTAGAATTTAATATAACTGATATCGCTGAGGGTGACGCATTGTGCGTCGTACGCAAAAGTTTTATCAACAAAAAATTGACCCAAAAAATGTGTGAAAGAAAATTTTACAAAAAGAAATTTGCGTCACAAGTGGCAGATGTTGAGGAACGTATTGTTAGGAAAATGGTTAAAAAATGTATTGAAAGAATTTAAACGGAAGAAAACCGAATTATCTGCCACTTGTGACGCAAATTTCTTTTTGTAAAATTTTCTTTCACAAATTTTTTGGGTCAATTTTTTGTTGATAAAACTTTTGCGTACGACGCACAATGCGTCACCCTCAGCGATATCAGTTATTTTGTAAGTAAGATAAAGGACTTGCGTCACATTTACCCTTTAAGGGTTTTTTGACTGATTGGTTATTACGACGAATTTGCTACCGTTTAATATCAAATTTTCTGTAACACCAATGATGGTTCGATCATACCTACTATTCGATAAAGGAGGTGTGCGAACGACATAATTGATAATTGAGATTAACTTACCAGCGTACTGACAGGTGAACTTTCGATGTTGTGTTGAAACACTAAGACGTATCCATGAATTGACCCGATTGAGTACTAGCACCCTGATCTCGAGCCAGTGAAGCGGTGGTTCCAAGAGCAACACTGTCAGCGTATTTGGCTCCTATCATTTGCTGGTTTGGTTGAAATAAATTTGGAAAAATTACGACAAGCAGAGATGGTGATGAAAGGAGTGCTAAACCTGCAACTGTATTTGAATGGACGTAATTTGGAAAGCTAGGTCAAGCATAAATTGTTGATCTGTCCACACTTCGCAGTTATTGAGCATTTTTAATGACGTTTTCTGTAACGTCGCTGCAATGTTCATCATAGTGTCTTTATGCTGTCTAAAAAGGCAAAAGTAAATTATAGAGAGAAACACATCCGATTCAAGTAATGGGAACCCGAAAACATACTTTTCTCTTCGTTGCTGCTGTTGCCGCTGCATCTGTGCCGTATTATTTTGACAAAACGAATACGAACAGTTCACATTTTGGCAACTGTCCGAATGGCTTGAAAGTAAAGTGTTCAGCGTCTTGCAAATGGGACAGCTGTTCCTGGCTCTTTGGCAAGATTTCAAATGGTGCGCAAAGCACCTCATGGTTTGGCACGATGGTATCCGACAATTGCGGTCGGAACATGTGCATGCATGACTGGTGACAGTTTGAATAAGCTCTGCATCCGTCTCCAAGCGCACTGTTGAGGGACTGAGCGGTGTTTCATTAATTGGAGCCTTCGAGTCGTCATCAGATGAATCAATTTCTATTGTCTCGTTCGATGATATTCGACGAGGAGAAGGTTGCTTGGTTGCATTTTCCGCAAGAGATCGGGGTCCCACCTTATCCATTTCGTGAACATGAGCGATCTTCTCTTTACAATCGACACATAAATCATAATCCTGTTGTGAAGAGTGGGAACGTGAGAGGTGTTACTTTACGTTATTGACTATGAAACTACGATATCTTTACTTCACAGACTCTGCAATTGTACCGGGTATCCACACGGAATTCGCAGTTATTACAATAGTAGTGCTCGTTTTTCAGCTCTTCATTGTGTAGTTCGTACAGTATGCACATCGTACTGAATTGGGCACGACGAAGCGACGAAAATTCGTAATTGTTATCACGAGTGAAGTCGAAGAATGCGCTGTGGCCATTCATGATAAAACTGTCCATTAAACTATCGGGATCTCGAATCGGCTGCAAATAGTGAAAATTCAATGGGAATTTAGGACAATAAAAAGGCTTCGATCTTACTTCTAGAGAAGCAACCGATTCCGCTGAATGAAGTTGAACAGAAAAGAAATTTGCTGAAAGCTCTGTCATTGTGGAAAGTAATTTCGAACGAAGACTACTTCTCAGTCGATTTTTGCGTGCTGTTACGTTGCAATTTTTCTGCTTTTTAGTCTTTCGTTTCCCGTTGTACCGCCGTTTCCTCTTACTGCTTGCCACTTTCGCTTCTTCATCCATTTTCTCAACCGTTTCTTCGAAAAAGTACGGCCAATAATCGTCATCAAAATACGGTAGCCGAGCCACTACAGCACTATTTTCCTTGCGTTGTAGCGAAACGTCGTCCTTGTATTGTTGCAAAATGTTCTTGTAGTCCTCGACAATTTGTTCACTCTTCCCTTTTCGGAGGATTTTCGTGTACCATCTCTGCAGTCTTACCGAGTCTGGTACTTTCTGATCAGTGGGATGTTGCGAAAAAATATAATTTTCTCCTAAAGGCGGAGGGCAAGCCCATATGTGCAGCCATGCGTATCCCAATTGTTTCGCGAAGTCGATGTAACCGAGTAAAATCTCACGATAAACGTCCGTTTTGAAGCGTTTCGGTTGGAAAAGGTTCACCGAATCCAAAAATTCCACGTACACTCGCCGAGTATTCGGCTCCGGGCACTCCGAACCATACTCCTGAACGTACATGCCGAAGAAGCACACATCGAGGCCATTGATCTCTTGAAAGGCAAAGATAGCTTTGGATCGATATGGAAACGAGGCACTCAGTTCACCCGATTCGACAAATAGGCTACGCATAGCCGGCATCACTATGACGTTTCGGTCAACATTGAGCAACATTCGAATGTACACTCGGCCACCGTCAAAGTTGTGTTGCTTCAAGAAATCATTTACTCGCGCCTCAATATGACCGTCCAGCTGCGTCACCGGCAAATTCTTTGCTCTGAATGGATTTTCGTCTCGTTTGGCACCGTTCATCGCCAGACAAGTGTTGCACACGAAACCATTGGGCCAGATTTTTTCCGAATACAAAGCGCAGATTTTGTGTTGCCTTCGACCACAGTTCTGACATTCAATAAGCGGTTCGGGTGTCGTGACATTGTTTTGCACTTTCATGAATTGATCCGTTCTGATTCGACTGAAGGAAGAGAAAGTTCATTTAAATTTTCGGTTGACGAGATCCACATCTGACAACATCTTACGTTTCAGATGGCGAATTTTCGCCAAGGGTGACTGTTTCCCCTGATGGGATGTTGGCGAAACAAAGTTCACAAATGTTGTGCCTGAAATTTTGGGAATTTTTAACCGAAAATTCAGTGGCAAAGGAGAGATGTTCGAAAATTGCCTTATTTGATAGGTAAAGTAGTGTGCGCCTATCATAATTGTACACTCTTTTTTGAGTGAGCAGCACAATTTCTGTGGACCAAATCTGTAGTTTTTACCACAGCAGTAGCCTAACGATTGCATGATTGGATCAACTTCAAATTGGAATGCGTCGCCCAACTGTAAAACAAAATATTTTCAGTCAAATCACTGGGCCTATGCACTAGGGCGTATCGAATTTTTAGAATTTTAAGGGCCGCGATAGCCTGTGTGCGGAAAACGTAGATCATTGAAAACTAATTCCAGGCATATGGTTGATGGATCCGAAGGTGCCCGGGAAGAAGTCCCCCCGGACGACTTTAACTTTCAAATGGTCATAACTCGGAAAGTTGAGAGTATTTTTGAAAACAATGTTCTAGCAGGATGTAGAGCGTTAAAAACTCTACAAAACTGCCAAAGAAACCGATGGTCCAAAAGGTGTGTCTGTCGAGGTTTTCTAACATCGAAAGTTCGACATTTTGGTTTTTGACTTTTATTTCCTGAGAGACAAATTATTAACTTTAGCTTTTGGCATGAGGTTGTAGAGGAGGTCGAGTACTACCAGTACACTAGGCATTGTCCCGGTCGGCGATCCATCCGAAACCACTTTTTCAACATTTTTGAATGGACTTTTTAAGTGTACCCACGTCGCCCACGAAGCCATTGCAGACACTGTAACCGGTGTTGCTGAGTCGAGGTAACCTTGGCCAGTAAGTGCACATAATATTCCATAACAGTAGCTGAACTCTTTTACAAAATTTTTAGGAATTCGGTGTAGCACATTTTGTACTACAAAATCTGAGAAAGTGAAATTTGTGAGAAAAACAACAAATAATCGTTTGAATTAGTTATTTGACCCACGAACAGTAGTAAGAAGTCGATTTCGTTGCAAATACACATTTTTCGATATTTTTACAAAAGGTTGAACTTCGTGGTATACCGTGTCAATATAATGTGCTACATCGAGATCCCAAATATTTTGTAAAAGAGTTCAGCTACTGTTATGGAATATTATGTGCACTTACTGGCCAAGGTTACCTCGACTCAGCAACACCGGTTACAGTGTCTGCACTGGCTTCGTGGGCGACGATGGTACACTTAAAAAGTCCATTCAAAAATGTTGAAAAAGTGGTTTCGGATGGATCGCCGACCGGGACAATGCCTAGTGTACTGGTAGTACTCGACCTCCTCTTCAACCTCATGCCAAAAGCTAAACTTAATAATTTGTCTCTCAGGAAATAAAAGTCAAAAACGAAAATGTCGAACTTTCGACACACCTTTTGGACCACCGGTTTCTTTGGCAGTTTTGTAGAGTTTTTAACGCTCTACATCCTGCTAGAACATTGTTTTCAGAAATACTCTCAAATTTCCGAGTTATGACCATTTGAAAGTTAAAGTCGTCCGGGGGGACTTCTTCCCGGGCACCTTCGGATCCATCAACCATATGCCTGGAATTAGTTTTCAATGATCTACGTTTTCCGCACACAGGCTATCGCGACCCTTAAAATTCTCAAAATTCGATACGCCCTACTATGCACATTTTCGCTGGTAACGGTTTTAACCTCGGTGTAATGTTGGCTTCCCGGATTGGACAGCCGATAATCTTCAAACATTGACCAAACATCTTCAACGTAATCTCTCGCGTCTGTGTATTTTTGATTGGATAACTTGTCTTTGATAGTCGACAGATGGATGCGAAAAGACTTTGAAAGCTTGCTTGCAAGAATTACGTCCAATGTTGGTAATAGCGCTTGCCGAAGATAGTGCGGGTTGAAGGCTAATCGAAAAATAAGATTAAAGGAAAATTGAAACTCAACTCTGCAACTGGTTGATGACGTAAAAGCACTCACGAGTTATTGTCTTCCTCGATTTTTTCGCACTGTTATTGGTCGATGATGACAAACGTTCATCTCGACGTCTTTTCGACGGGAATTGGGTATTCATTACTTTATGAACTCCTTTAATTTCGCGATGTCCGTTTCTTGTCAATGGTAATTTGTAGAATAGTAGAGTCAGGGAGCACGAATGACGAAACTTTTGAGCAACATAAAATCAAAAGACAAACAACTTGTGCAGACAAAGGCTAACAATGAATGTTGAATAGGTATTGCCTATAGGCATGCTAGTCAGTTTAGATTTCATATCAGGGGCGTTGCGAATCAAGGTTTGCTTTAGGGTTATCAAGGCTATAGGAGATTGATGTTTAGAAACTAAGAAGAAATGTAATAGAGTTTTTCCACATTTTAGTACATTCTGTCATAAAATTACTGCGCTTATTTTCATGTGAACCAACTTCATGTGGTGATTTGTTCTGTAATGACAAATGTGAAGTTGGTTCACATGAAAATAAGCCACAGAGAATGAAGTACTATGAAAAAAATGTGGCGCCTCTACAGGCCAACACACCTGTCCCATGGTCGGTAAAAACGATTTTTGGCGAGCCGTGAGCAAACGAGAGCATTCAAAGAGCCATAACTTCAACGCTTTTGCGAACAATTTGTCAATAATAATTTTTTGGTTAGGGCTCTATGGATGACGCTTTGACAGCTCAAATAACATTGGAACAGTTTATTCCTTGGCCACACGAATTGTCAAATTTCATCCATAGAAGCATAACCTCATCCATATTTATATGAAAACCGATCTCTATGGATGAAATCGTGCAAGGCTATTCACCTACTATGAAATTGTCAAATTTGAGAATCCATCTTCTACGAAAATGTATGAAAATGTCAAATTTTGTGTGTGTCACCCGCGTATCTGTATCTGCGAGACCTCCCCAAAGTTTGCAGCCTTGGAAATCGTGTTCGTTCGGCCAGTGAAAATTTCTCTTGGAACAAACCTACTAGTGAAAACAACTAAGGGTGAGCACTTCGGTCACAGTTTACAATGTTGAGTTTTCATAGCTCGATATTTTTCATACCGTTAGCCAGAAACTAAGCATTTCCTCCACTCCGCTGAAACTTCGGAAGCCTTTGTTGTGAAAAAAGTTTGAAAGGAATTGGTTCTCGCTTTGTTCGTTCGTCAAGCGACCGGTAAGCAGTGGGGTTTGATTTTCTTTACAAGTTAGCACACATACATTGGCACTTTTTTACTCCTGAGAACCCGTGCTTCGACCTATGTAAAAACCACAGACTAAGCGAGCTAACCTTAATCTATTGTATTTACTCTGGTGATACTCACGAAATGCAATTTCCAACTTTTCTGCCCTCGTTGAACAAATAACTATTTATAAAATCGGTCACTTAAATCAAAAATAATATGAAAATGAGTGTGTTTGAATCCGTTTTTAAATTCGTTATGTTCTTCGCGATGACATTAGACCAAACCGACCATACCTGGTAGTTTATATTCATTGTTTGTTAAATTACAGTTGAAAAAAGCGGTAGTGATATTTTTGTGCATTCTGTGGCATAAAACGATCTTTTATGAAAACCTTTGATTACATTGAATGACACTTCAATGTAAGTGTCAAAAAATGGTGGTATATTTCTGCTGTCACTTCTCAGGAACTGTCGGACCTGTTGTGTAAATAACAACTAAACGTTTTACCCCATTTTAATCGGGCAAATTAATCGGTACCGTTTTGTGCACCAGCAATAACCGAACTCACATTACAAAACAGAAAACAGTGTTGTCCATTACCGATCTAGCAAAATGTCTGAGCGTAAAGTTTTGAACAAATATTATCCTCCGGATTTTGATCCTGCAAAAATTCCTCGCATGAAATTGGCGAAAAATCGACAATACACAGGTAAACATCGGAACTTTGTCGCTCTCTAAGGAAACGGTTATTGAGCTCAGCCATTATTCGATTCCCTTTAGTGGATTACGTTTTGTTCAGACCCATTTTTGACTCAACTCTTTTTGCAGTTCGATTGATGGCTCCATTTAACATGCGTTGTGTCACTTGCGGAGAATACATTTACAAAGGAAAAAAGTTCAACGCCCGTAAAGAAGACGTCGAAGATCAGACCTATCTCGGAATCCGGATCTACCGGTTTTACATCAAATGTACGCGATGTCTGCAAGAGATTTCGTTCAAAACCGATCCGCAAAACACCGACTATGAAATTGAGGCTGGTGCTACCCGGAATTTCATGGCTTTAAAATTAGCCGAAGAGCAGGCAAAACGCGAAGAGGACGATTTAAAGGAAGAGGAAGCAAGTAATCCGATGAAATTGCTGGAAAATCGAACGCAACAATCGCGCAACGAAATTGAATTGCTCGAATCGTTGGAAGAGTTGAAGGATTTGAATCGACGACAGCAACGGGTCGATTACGATTCAATGTTGGAACGGTTCAATACCACCGAAACGGAGCGAGAACGGGAGGAACGATTGGAGCGACTGGACGAAGAGTTCATTAAAGGCGTAAACTTTCACAATAAAGGCGGTGTCAAGCGTGTGGCCGCTGAGGAAATTGTTGAACTCGATGAAAAGAAAGTCAAAACATTTGAAAGTGCAAAGGCTGAAAAACCTACAACATCTGCACCGTCAGTCGTAAAGGTGTCGACGGTACAAACGATGAGCGTAGGTGGTTTTTCCAATAAGAATTTGATGAAAAATTTGATAAAAGCCAAGGCTGTTCCAACGGCAACGGCTACGACAGACAATGTAAATTCAAATACTAAAACGGAGTCAGCTTCGACGAATGCCTTATCGTTATTAACTGGATATAGTGACAGTGATGAGTCTGACGATAACTAAGAAATTAAACGGATTTTGGTCGCAAGTCAGAGCATTTTTGTATTCGAATTCTTTTCTGCTAAATAACAAGAACAGAAGGAACATTATAACCTAACGAAGCTTTTACTGACTACATTTACAAAACAACAATCCGTGTTAGACCTGGCACCAAAATCAGGTTTTCAATCCAACAAATCCTTTCCCTAACATAAATATCTCAGCCGAATCTGCTCGACTGGCAGCTGGCTTAATCAATTTAACTGTCTCATAAAATCGGAGCATGTCCCGTTCCAATTGCTTCAAATCACCGTTGCACCACAATTTCACCAACAGACTTGCATTAACCGATGACATCAAAGCGGCAAACCGGAGCACAGTGTAGCACAGCTTTGTGATATTTTCCTGATCCAGTGCTCTAACACCAGTCGCATTCGGTGCCATGTCTGATAGTACACAGTCAACTTTTCGATCGCCCAAAATCGATTTGACTCTATCTTGAGTTTCTGGCTTCATAAAGTCTGCGTTGCCTAGTAAATGCACTCCCTGGAATAGAGAGAGAGAGAGAGAGACAATTCAACTCAGTTCATATGATGCCAACGTTTCAACCAACATTTATCGGATAGATTTGCAATTTATCGATTCCTATAACCAAACCAGTTGGTAATGTTGCAATCTGTCCATTTGCATTGGTTTCATTTGCTGCTATTTGTGACCAAGAACCCGGTGCTGCACCACAATCGATTACCGTGCATCCGGGTTTGAGAATTTCATGCTTGTCATTTATTTCGACCAGTTTGAAGGCACTTCGGCAACTGGTGGTAGTATAGTATTTACGAGTCGGGTTATGCACTAATTAAGGCGGAAGTAAACAGAACCTACCGGTAGTTCATCATTTTTGCCCTTTCTACGAACGGATCGCTTAATTGCCGAGTGAGCCATTCGTTAGTACTTGTACCGCGCTTTTTCGTTTTATTTGGTACAACTTTAGCTAATGATTGTCGACATAAATGTAAATTTCTGGTTATGCCTTTCATTGTTTTCGTTTCAAATATAGTTTTGACTTTTTGGTTTCTCATTTTATTGTCAGTGTTGTCAGACTTGAGCAGTGATTTCAATCAAAGTTTTGAAAGATCGAGGTTAAGACAACGCTGAGTTGATCACGAAGGCGGTGACGGCAGTGACACACAAATTGAGTTCAACCAATGAAAGTAAATGGATAGGTATGGCCAAACGTTCAAATTTGTTCTAGCCGGAGCACATACGGATTTGCATGGCGCCACCTCAAACGAACTCATTTCTAGTGCAAATTTCCACTAGAAATGAGTTCGTTTGAGGTGGCGCCATGCAAATCCGTATGTGCTCCGACTTGTATGGACTGGCCATACCTACTTATCTACTTTCATTGAGTTCAACGAAGGTTATAGGTTTCTTCCATCGTACGGTAAAAACGAATTTTGACAGGCCAAAAACAACCGACCTTCATCCATAGAAGCAAACATAACCGCAACTGAAACAAATTTGTTCGTTAAAACTTCAAAGGGAGATTTTGTTGGCTTCTCTGTGGATGACGATTGACATTTATAGGACCTTGGAAGAAACCTATATGAAAAGGCAACGTAACAAAAACAAAACTCCGATTTTTCCTAAAAAAAACATTTTTTTCAAGTTGATTTTACACGCAATCTGTACTGAGTGCGTTTATCGATTTCGGTGTCACCCGCCTTCGTGGGTGCCTTAACCTGTTCTTTCTGAACCTTGATTTCAATAGAGTGTTATGATAAAAGAGAAGAAGATATTTTGTGTGTTTTTCTTCCCCGTGTGCTTCGAAATATAGCCTGAAGATGGGCCAAATAAAGGCTTGAAATATTGCGAAGTCAAAATAATAGTTTTATTCAGTCACACAATCACCGCATTCATCCAAGAAACAAAGTCAAGAAGATATTTTGACAATTACCCCAAGGCAAGTTAAAATAAACTGTCGTCTTCTGTCCTCTCGCTCTCAACGTACCACGTCGAAAGAGAAGCAATTACGTTGACAAGTACCCCAAGGCAAGTTATAAAAAACTGGTCTTAGGTCTTATAACTCACATCATAAGATCTTAAAAGAGAAGCAAATACTTTGACACGTACCCGGTCTTCGGTTTTCAAGCTCTGATCATAAGACTGTATAGATTGTGGACATTGTTATCGTCACCACCGCAAAAATCAGCCCAGAGCTGCCAAATAGAGTACTATTTTGTATGAAATGTTTTTAACAGTGGTTTATAGTTATGTGATACACTGTCAAGCTACAGCACCCTATTAAATTTTAGACACGACCTGGCGAGATCCGAGGACAACATAGAAATGAGAGAACGATAAGTTTAAAATTTCTAGAATTTTGAAGAATTGCTGGGATAATTGGGGTTTTCAGAGTATTTTGGGGTCACAGTTACATGAGAATTCATTATTTTGCTGCCATTATGTTCAAGGCTGTATACTTTGGGGAGGTCACGCAGACCGCCATTTTATTAGATACGCGGGAACACACCACTTCTGATGATTTTACATGTAAAAAATTTCACCACATCATCAAGACGACGAGAATCATCAGAGTAGGTGAATTTTTGTATGAAATCGGCCATTTTATCATCAACTGTGGTGTGTAACCCGCGTATCTGCATCTGCGTGACCTCTCCAAAGTATACAGCCTTGATTATGTTTACATTTAGAGTTTTTGGATAAACGGATGAAGGATACGACATACTTCAAGAGAATTTTAATGTTTTGCCAATTAATGACAACACTGATTTTCATCCACATGTCATCGACGTTGACAGTAGGTAATAATACATTGATCGCATTGATCCAGTGAAGTGGTTCCAGTGGTTCTCCTTTTAAAATAATAACAACAACGAATTCACGCAATTAAATAACATTGGGCAATTCATTTCTTCATTAAACTTGCTATCGCGACACTTATAATTCAAACGCTTAATTGTCATGGCAAGTACATCAGAAAAGGTGAGAAAAAAATGTTTTGCAGTTCAACTTCATCGTAAATGTCCCTTTTACATCACAGACTCTTGCTAAAGTTTCCTTAACTCAGCGAAATATTACTACAAATGAAAATGGAGTGATTGGTTCCCGACCAGCATTGGTATAGTTTGATTAAAATTTTGCCATTCCGCGTACTAAACGATAGATTCCTATAAAAACAGAGCGATCATTGGATTACATCTCGCTCGTTCACAAGGTATTATCCTCTGCCGATCGTCGCTGGGAAGTTGGAGGAGTCATCGCTGCAGGAATGGTTGGCAGAAGCGGAATGGTACAAAAAAGATTTGATTTGGCTTTTGCGATTGGAACATAATCGGTGAGTAGCTCTTCAACATTTTAAGGATATAAAGTCAGGTTGTCATTGGTTGGCCACATTATCAGCGATGTATTTCTCGGTTACTTATCAACCATTTTGCCAAGTCCTCTTAAGGTAATGAAAATTTGTGTAAAACAAAATGTGATAACGAATTGACTCTCCACCTCTTGTTCATCATTAAAGATTTATGAATTTGTTAAGAGTGATATCGCCAGATCTGCAGGTGATTTTTTAGGTCTTTTTTCCATAGGAAAAAAAGACCTATTGTGGGCACTTCATCTGTCCGTCCGTCCGTCTGTGTCACAAATCAAATGTGATTGATAAAAGTTAGAATTGCAATGCTACTATGAGCAAACCAACACCTGGCAAATCAATTATTTGTTATCTGGTAACCGATCGCTCATAGCAGACATTGCAATTTGAAAGTTTGGTAGTTGTTGGTAGTTGGACCCCCAAAATATTTAGCAGCAAAGATGTTTCTTACTCGAGAGACGCACACCGACTGACGAAATTACTCTGCCTGCTGGTCTATTTATAACTCAAATATTTGGTAGTTGACTACCACGGTGGTAAATTGCAGTGCTACTATGAGCAAACCAACACCAGGCAAATCAATTATTATTTGTTATCTGGTAACCAATCGCTCATAGCAGACATTGCAATTTGGTAGTTGTTGGTAGTTAGACCCCCAAACTATATAGCAGCAAAGATGTTTCTTACTCGAGAGACGCACACCGACTGACGAAATTATTCGGCCTGCTGGTCTATTTATAAATCGAGTATTTGGTAGTTGACTACCAAAGTGGTAGTTGACTACCAAAGTGGTAGTTGACTACCAAAGTGGTAGTTGACTACCAAAGTGGTAGTTGACTACCAAAGTGGTAGTTGACTACCAAAGTGGTAGTTGACTACCAAAGTGGTAGTTGACTACCAAAGTGGTAGTTGACTACCAAAGTGGTAGTTGACTACCAAAGTGGTAGTTGACTACCAAAGTGGTAGTTGACTACCAAATTGGTAGTTGACTACCAAAGTGGTAGTTGACTACCAAAGTGGTAGTTGACTACCAAAGTGGTAGTTGACTACCGAAGTGGTAGTTGACTACCAAAGTGGTAGTTGACTACCGAAGTGGTAGTTGACTACCAAAGTGGTAGTTGACTACCAAAGTGGTAGTTGACTACCAAAGTGGTAGTTGACTACCAAAGTGGTAGTTGACTACCAAAGTGGTAGTTGACTACCAAAGTGGTAGTTGACTACCAAAGTGGTAGTTGACTACCAAGTGGTAGTTGACTACCAAAGTGGTAGTTGACTACCAAGTGGTAGTTGACTACCAAAGTGGTAGTTGACTACCAAAGTGGTAGTTGACTACCAAAGTGGTAGTTGACTACCAAAGTGGTAGTTGACTACCAAAGTGGTAGTTGAGTTGACTACCAAAGTGGTAGTTGACTACCAAAGTGGTAGTTGACTACCAAAGTGGTAGTTGACTACCAAAGTGGTAGTTGACTACCAAAGTGGTAAGTTGACTACCAAAGTGGTAGTTGACTACCAAAGTGGTAGTTGACTACCAAAGTGGTAGTTGACTACAAAGTAGTTGACTACCAAAGTGGTAGTTGACTACCAAAGTGGTAGTTGACTACCACAGTGGTAGTTGACTAATACGGAGGTTGTAGATATGTTTACTGTTTGAGAGCTGCACACCGACTGATGAAATTAATCGGCTCGCTTGCCTATTTATAATTCCAAAATTTGGTAGTTGAACACCAAAGTGGTACTTGAATGAGTACCAAGCTAGTAGTAAACAGAAATTGAAAAAAAAAATGAAAAAAGACCTCACCAGGCTTCAGCCGGTCTATTCTTGTTTAACTTTGGGAACAAGCGGTCTCTGATTTTAATGAGTGATAGCTCGTTCAATTTGCATTTTGGCACTAACTTTTTTCCGAGACTTCTGTAGGTTTGCAGCACAAAAGTACTGGGTTCATTTATATGTGGAACGATAGTGGGAGAGGCCAGCTACAACACTCCATACTCAGTTTCGTGGAACATCGAAGCTGCAGAGAAGGCGGACTCTCCGAGCATTCACTGCATTTTTAGTCGTAACTCTCGTGGATCCACTCGCACCAAGCGGTGCGTATACTCTACCTGTAGGTCTTTCCAAGGCCGACATTCGTACAACATTACAACAATTTAAAATCATTTTTTCTTGAGTTATTGCCGAAAAACTGTTTTTGGTTCCCTACTGACATGTCTTCACTTTTGAACGCTTTTCACAGAAAACAAATTTTTGTAAGAAAAAGTGAAAGATACGAGTTTTCTAGAATTGAAAGACGAATCCAACGAGCTATCACTCATAAAAATCAGAGACCGCTTGTTCCCCAATCCCCTGAAGATTTGGCGATATCAATCTTAAAAGATATGTCGGGTTGGGTATCGAACTTTGATTCTTGTAGACAACGTAAAGGCAGATGAGTCTTTAGGGGTTGAAATACTTATCAAAAAAAAAAATTTGAAAGAACAATCGAGTCAGAAGGGAAACAACACGAGCGAATGATGGGACAGGGTCCGGTCGAATAGATGTAAAAAACGTGCGAAAAAATGGAAATGTAAGCGAATAATGGGCGAATGGTTGCTCGGTGCGAAAAGGATTTCCATTGTTGTTTCCCCCTCGATTCGCACGCACCTCAAATTCAATTAGTTTTTATTAACTGAGGTGATACGACATTTCTTGCACGTTCCGTACAGTCTTCAGAACGTTTTGCATTGTAAATATTTTCGTAAAATTTCTGAGCCTGATCTCCGAGCGATTACTGTAACAGATTCTTGCTTGGAAGGTAGCGATGTGACGAGAATATTCTTTAATGATTTGCTTGCGGTTGCAGCTGATTAGAAACACATTCCATACAAAATCCTTGATCGTTTAATAATTCAGAATAATAATGCGCCTCCGATACAACAAAAAAGTAATGACTAGTCGTCCTCCTCACTTGGACTATTTCTCATTCGTTCCGCAAAACTTAAATGTATTTGATTCACTTCGTTCATATGTCCATTATCGAAATTAATATTTCTATTTCGCATCCTCGGTGCAACCGACACTTTGTACTTGGACACCAAGAACACCAAGTGAATCTTTAAAATTGCCTTCGCTAGCTCTATTCCGAGGCAGTTTTTCGGCCCGAACCCGAACGGTATAAATGTTATCGCCGGTCGTTTCCTCGATTCTTCTGCGGTGAAACGTTCGGGATCGAACTCCATCGGGTCCGGATAGTATGTCGGATCGTGATGAATACCCAAAATGGAGATAAACACTGGCATTCCCTTGTGGATCAAAAAATTCTCCTTTTTCATGAGGTAATCTTTCGTGCAGTAGCGCACCAAATGCGAAATGGGTGGGTACTTCCGGAATGTTTCTGTAAATCGACACAAATATGAGAATCGAGCGACAGTCATTAAACACTGGAATCTTTGTACCGTTGACGCAAGCATCCAAATATTTCATGTGAGCAATGTCTTTGTACTCGGGATTTCCATCCGTGGATTCGAACATTGCCTCCACTTCCACTGAGATCCTATTTTGTATCGTATGATTCTTAGCGATTTCAAGCAAGAAAAAGTCGATCGTTGAAAGGATGGTTGGAAATCCGGACGTGAAGGCTAAAAATGCTAGCGAACTAACCTCTGGAAGCGATAGATACTTGTGCGCTGAAGATAAAAAAAGCGAATCCATCAATGTTGGAGTCAAATCAACGGAACTGCAATATTACCTCCAGCATTGGCCTCAATATTCTTTAATTCTTCGTCATCGTACAAAAAACCCCGATTTCTTATCTTCATTAAGTACTGCATGTAGTCTTTATTCGCATTCCACTCTTTCTTATGATATTCTCGTCGATCCAACACATGTTTTGTCAACGAATTATAAAAATCTTCGATACGTTTGCTGTGGCGACGGAAATTCAACCAATTGTGTAACCATTCCCATTCGGCCGGCACGGCAACGTCTCTGATGAGCGCCAGTTTGTCGACGAATTTCGGTCGGAATACTTCAAGGCCTGTCATCCGAAAATTATCTTCCGAATACGCTATGGTCTCGATGTGTACGCCAAAGATGACCCAGGCCATGACATTGTACAATTGACGTTCCATCAATCGATTGATACAAATGGAATTTTCGGCCTTTTCAGCCAATGCATCCAAATAATCTTCCAACGCACTCACCACAATGATTGTGTCGTACAATTCGGATATATTTTTCAATGTAAATGCCTTCGCCAACAGGTCGCGTTTCTTTTTCCACTGGTCACCGCTGTGCTGATACAGATTGTCCAACAACGGACATTTTTCTTTTTCCGCAAATATCTTTCTCGTACTAAAACTGTCGAAATCATTGAATAAAAACGTCCGTATCAGGTTAGGATCGCGTAGCAGAAGCGCTGGCTTGTAAAACATATACAGTCCGACGCATCTACGACCATTCGATTCATTGTAATAATTTCTGAGCATCGCACCAAAGTCTATATTGCGACGAATGTACGGTTTCAGGTTGCCATAAATGAAATGCGGATCAATTTGGTGAAAATCGCGTCGGTTCCAATATTGAAGTTTCCAGTAAATTTTCAAAACTATGTACGTTATGGCAACGCATATTGATCCCAGGATTATATTTAACACAATATTGGCCATACTTAGAGATACTTAGAGAACACACTGCAGAAAAGAAACGAATTCGGAATGCAAAAGTTTAGCGTACACAGTTACCGATTGTTTGTTTAATTGTATAGAATCTGCAGAACCAATGAGACGGTGTATTCGCCGCTTTTATTTTAAAGTGCCAGTGACGGGGAGTAAAAATGTGCAAAGTAGAACTGATGCTTCATTGGATATTATAAGCTCGTTTTAATTTGAATTTCACAATTTATGTTAGGTATGATAGGAGTGCGGCTCTCGCTTCGCTCTGGTACCAAACATCCCTCTTGCTGAAATTTCCTATTTTCTTACCTCGTCAAACAAATAACCATTTCTGACAGAAATCTCGGATTAATTTTTCTTTCACAAAAGGTATTTTTATAAGGCATTTGCGACGCAAATTTTGCGTGAGGGAATTCGTTTTAATTCGAATTGGGCAATTTGTTAACTTGCAAACTGGTAAAGAAAATTAATCAAAATCTATTAAACGAAATATCAGGGCCCTACGTTAGTGAAAGGCCGTGACGCAAGTCCGTTCACACTGAAAAATTTGACAAAATTTTGTTTTCTGTAGGACTGAGGAACATATACACAACTTTTTTTACTTTTCCCCCTCCGCTCCTACTACCCCTCACTTATTTTATTCGTAATCTAGGCGTTCATACGAGTTCAACGAGCTATCACACACCTCATAAAGTTAAGATTTGGCCGAGATATTAAATTTCAAAACTTGAAAATTTGTACAGTGAACGACATCTCAAATGTCTCACTGTCAAATTTTTCTGAGAATTTTATTGTGTCATTGCAAATTCACAATGACATTCTCTGAAAAAAATGACAGTGAGACATTTGAGATGTCGTTCACTGTATGAAGAAAAGGAGCTCCATACATTTTGAAATAGATGAATTTTACCAACCTTTGTCCCTTTGTCACTTTGTCCCTTTGTCACATTGTTACAACGAAACTTTTAAATTTACCATTGGATCTGGCTGAAATTTTCAGGGTATGTCAAGAACGTAATTCTAAGAAACTAGTTTGAAGGAATTTTCATAAAAGCTTATAATTTCGGAGCTATGAGCGTTTTAAGCTATTGAACTATAGGACCCATAACTCAGAAAATATGGCATAGATAGAAAGTTCGTTTAAAAGACAAAGTTATAGCGTTTGACATTCTAGTCGACACGTGTTTCATGGTGTTCCTAAAAAGTCGCTTATCTTGGAGCTATGAGCGTTTTAAGTGCTTTAAATTTTTAAATTTCGACAAATTTTCTATTTTCGTCAAATTTTCGATTTTCATCAACTTATTGATTTTCGTCAAATTTTCAATTTTCGTTAAATTTTTAAATTTCGTCAAATTATCGAATTTCGTCAAATTTTTTATTTTCGTCAAATTATCGAATTTGGTCAAATTTTCGGATTTTGGTCAAATTTTTGAATTTAGTAAAATTTTCGATTTTGCTGGAAGGTTGAGATGAAAGAGAAAGTTATTTAGTTTTGTAAGAACTGCAAAATATGAATGTCTATTATCTGCGACCAAATTCTAAAAAATCAAAACTTACAAAAGAGCTGATATCGCCCAAAACCACTTACAGTAGAGGTGTGACGCAAGTCCTGTTATCCACTTACAAAAGAACTGATATCTTACAGATTCGACACGCAAAAAGATATGCGTCACAAATGGCAGCTGATGAGGAAAGCACGCGAAAATTTTATCAACAAAAATCTTACCAGGAAGAAAATTAAAACAAAAAAAAAATTGCGTCAACAAGTAGCACATGTTGAGTAAGGAAAATTTTTAAAATTGTGAAATATATTGCTTTAAAGAATGGAATTCAAACGGAAGAAAGCCGAATTGACTGCCACTTTTTGACGCAATTTATTTTTGTTATAATTTTCTTTCTAAAATTTTTCGGGTAAAATTTTTGTTGATCAAACTTTCGCGTGCTTTCCTCATCAGCTGCCATTTGTGACGCATATCTTTTTGCGTGTCGAATCTGTAAGCGTCACCTACACCGATATCAGTTCTTTAGTAAGTGGATAAAAGGACTTGCGTCACACCTCCACTGTAAGTGGTTTTGGGCGATTCTGATTGGTGGTTCTTGTTGAATTCACTCTAATTTTATACGACACTGATAGCGCTCCGAATAAACTGTGAGTTTTTGTACCGTAATGCAAACAAAACTAATTTGTGAAGTCTAATGAATTTTTGGTCTCCTGCCACAGGAGTCATAGTAATACTTAACAGTAATGCCGAAAGTAGAGTCCAGCCAGAACCATTTCTCGTTGCTGCTCTGTTCCGATGAATAATGTTTTCCTAAATTCGGTAATTGAGTTTTATCGGTTGGCTAAGGAAGGTTTGGTGGCTTAGGTGAATGGGCCCAGTCGGTATGCAAAAGATCACAACAAGACTGGGTTAAGCGTAAACACGTTTCGTCCCAAAGCCAGACATACAAAAAATGGGCCAAAGATTTGTTCAACATGCACCGGAAGGTAGGAACTAATACCGGATATTGTGGGCTGAACAAGTTAAAGCTTTCGGAAATTTCGAGATGTTCATGCGATCTAGAAGAAGAATAGAAAATTGCCCCAAAATTTCTTTAACTAAGACACAGGGTGTTGGAGACTGTGAGGTTGCTACAATAAGACCTGACGTTCTAGACCGGAAATCGAAACAAAGGATGAACAGATCTGATCATGTCCGGAGCGATAGCGGAGGACTTGACGCAGTCTAACTTCCAAAAAAAGAACGAAGAAAATTTTTTGAGACGCGGCAACTATAGGCGAGAATTTAAGTTTCTTTCCTTTGGCCTGTATCACCACAAGTCCTATTCTATCTTATTCGCGCTTCAAATACGAGCAAAACGAGCTATCACTCGACTATGTAACTTTAAAATTGCCGGAGATACATCGTTTTGAAGTTGGTCATTTTGATAGAAAATGCACCAAATTAACGTTTTCCAAACAATCAAAATCTTTCAACTTACTCTGTATGTTTCTATCTGTCTATCTGTCTATCTGTCTATCTATCGACGGTCGATCTCGGAAACTAGTCAGCCAATCTCCATGAAATTTTGCAGGAACCTCAGGGTGGGCATAAAAATGAAAATGTGATACGCCATTACCCCAGAATTTTGTTTTGTTGACCTCGAAGTGGTTTCTGAGTGTGGTTTTCGAGGGACGGGAACGCGTTTTCGGCTGTAGCTTAGCTGTATTGAAACCTACAGAGGCGTGCGACCCATCAAATGAAAGGTATTCGTAACACGATTCGAACAAAAAAATAATTTAAAAAATCGGAGCAGATTCGTTTGAGCTAGAGTGATTAGAGTGACCAAATTTTGAGTTACTCGAGCGTAGGATGAAAGGACTAATATTTTTGCGATTATGAGAGATAGAGAGTTACTTTCTTCGGCAAAGTCTCAGAGTTTTACGAGTAGAAAAGAAGGGCATTTGCGAAAAATGTCGAAAGTTGGAAATGGGTGGGTCAATTGGGGTTTTGGAGATATTTCTTGAATGGTGGCAGATAGAGAATTACTTTCTTCGTCAAATTTTCGAATTTCGTCAAATTTTCGAATTTCGTCAAATTTTCAATTTTCGTCAAATTTTCGAATTTCGTCAAATTTTCGATTTTCGTCAAATTTTCGATTTTCGTTAAATTTTCGTTAAATTTCGTCAAATTTTCGAATTTCGTCAAATTTTCGTTAAATTTCGTCAAATTTTCGAATTTCGTCAAATTTTCAAATTTTCGCCAAATTTTCAAATTTTGCCAAATTTCCGAATTTCTGTTATAAACTTATTTGCAAGCATTCAAATATAAATAAATATTTGCGACAAAAAAGACTGCTCACAATAGTGGCGCAGCCAGTAAAAAGTCGATCTTTTCATAAAAAAAACTGTTATAAAAAGCAGTGTTCTAAAACTTCTAAAACGACTGATATCCCAACAAAAATCTCGACGCAGATTTTTTTGGTAAAATTTTGGTTGTTTCCAGTCAAATTTTTTTTTGTAAAAATTATTTGGCAGATGATGAGAAAAACTAAGCCAGCTTGTTTGAACTAATTGGGTGTAAAATTTAATTTTTGCGTAACGAAGCTGAAAGCGTCAACTAGCGATATCATTCATTTTAGAAATTGTACTTCAAAGACTGCGTCACACTTTTGTCGAAGAGATTTTTGTTGGGATATTTCTATTATTGTTGTTTTTCTTCTTGACTAGTTAGCTAAGGTGATTGTTTAGAAACTCATAAATTTCGAAAACATTTCGAATCCATTGAACAGGCATTCAAGAAATTTTGCTTCGCCTTTATTTTTCACGTTTAATTTCCCGCTCAGTTCGGGAACAATTTTGCATATCAAATTATCTCTTCGTCACTTTCAGTTGTAGACCGCCGACTGGTGCAAACAAGAAATTTACCGGACTTATTTTGAGCGGTTGAAGCGTGTTTCCGCTTAAATTAAATTTGTAATTCTGTAGTAGTAACAGCAGGCCAACTTTGGTTTGCATTTTGCCAAGTCGTTGTCCAATGCATATTCTCGGACCCTCGCCGAATGGCCTTTTTTATAGAAATAGAAACGTAAAATTTGAAAATAAGCTCACCTCGACGGAAGGTGTTACAACTCACATGTATGGCCGGTTCAAAAACGTTTTACCCGTCGAATTTTCAGCATTAAAACGTTCCGGTTGAAATTGTTCTGGATTCGGATAATATTTGGGATCTCTTTGCAGTGCAAATATTGGTACAACAACACCGACTCCCTTTTCTATCTTAATGTTCGTACCCGGCATTTTCCATTCTTTGGTGCACTCCCGTATCAAATTGAAAACCGGCGGATACATACGTAACGTCTCATCGATGCACAATTCCAATAGCTTCATATCGTTGATCGATTCGTAAGTTACTTCGCCATTATGTTCGGCGAGTACGTCGTCAATTTCTTTGCGCACACGATTCTGAATGTCTTGATTTCTAGCCAGTTCATATAAGCAGAAACCCATTGTCGTTGACGACGTCTCGAAGCCAGCTAGCCAGAACACGAACGCCTAGAATCCACAATAATTTCACTTCGGTGAGCGGCAAAGCGAGATAAGTTTTAGAATTAACCTGAGCAGCCATTTCGTTGATCGACAGTTTCTTTTGGGAATCGTTAACGATTTTCGTTTCCCACTGGTCGTCCAATTGAATCGATCCAGTGTTTCGTAGCTGGATCATCAATTGGAAGAAATCCTTCCGCACAACATTATTCTTTTCTCTGTAGTCCAATGTGCCTTTTACCATCGATATAATGAAATCTTCAACCTCTTGCGCAACCGATTTCATTTTAATTAAGAACATGATTTGGGGGAATAGTATTTGAATCATGGTGCCTACTGCATTCCTAAAGGTTGGCTCGAACACCTTCGAATATATTGTCATTGTTAATGTCGATGTATTCAACCAACGAACACTCATGAGTTGAGCTCAACTCGGCTTACCTTCCTTCCATATTTCCTGAAATCTGTATCTGGGTCTGCGACACAATCAATTTCGATACCGAAAGCCACCGAGGCGATTACCTGTACGCAACACAAAAATAAATATTTCGTTTGGCATCGGATAACATGGAAACCCATACATTCGTGGTGTATTGAGCCAAAACTTCACGGACTTCAATCGTTTCCCCCTTAATTGCCGCCTGTTCCATGAATTTCTTTAACGGATCACCACAAGCCACAAGCGTTGGAAACATCGCCTTCAGCTTACCAGAGGTAAAGGTTGGCGAAAGTTTTGCTCGTAGATTATCCCATTTCTGTCCACCCAATGAAAACAGATGGCCAGACAGGGGATCACGCTCCTCGTCGATAACGATTCCGCGGTCATGGAAGTGTTGAAAGTCTTTGATCAAAACGGTTCGAGCCAATTCCGGATCGCGTACCACCAATGTCGGTTTAAAGGCAACGAAAATGCCGATGAATGCGTCTGATGTGGAGTTGTAGAATGTCTGCACCACTTCTCCGAGACTTAATTTTTGCCGAAATGTCGGTCCGAAATTCCCGAACAGAAATGTTGGTTCGATAAACTTAACACCGCGTTTTTTCCAGTAGGCGTACGTGTGCAGCGTAGCATAAAAGTAAACACTTGTGGCTATTATTAGCAACGCTGCTAACAAATCAACGGTTAGACTGCCGAATACGAAACCCATCCTCAGCATTACAAACAATTTTTCCGCAACGTTTATCTTTTCACGTTGACCATTTACACTACTCACTGTTAATGTTATGATAGTCTCTGTTCAGCTATTCGCTTTTATGTTTCACTGAATCATGCCGTTTTAGCGTCGTCATGGTCAATGTTATTATCTATCGGATTGGTTTTTGCGATGTATCTTTTCTTTCAGTTCACACAATACGTTATATACACTTGTTTGTTCATATACGCTGGATTTTGGAGTTAATACATTTATGTATATCACACACGCGCACATATAGTCCAGCCCCTTGTGTCAATCCGCTCGCTTTAAGTTTTTCGAATTTTTTCTTTATCTCATGTGATTGAGCATGAAAAACTATGGAACTAATTTTTAGACCCGTACGAAGTACTGGGGTCTTATAGGTTTACGCATACGTTTGTAACACGTCGAATTGGACTCCCTGAGCAAGGGGAAACCTATTGTGGTTGTCTAGAGATGCCAAATCCGCGAAAAAAAAAATGTCCGTCTGTCCGTCTGTCCGTCTGTCTGTCTGCACGATAACTTGAGTAAAACGCATCCGATTTTGAAAATTCTTTTTTTTCCCGTTTGGTAATGTCAAAAGACAGGCTAAGTTCGAAGATGAGTGATTTTGGATCGACCCCTCCCGAGCTGTGGCCCTATAAGTGCTTTACGGTTTTTCGAAGATATCTCCGGACATTTTAACGTTAAACTTGTAAGTGATACGTCAAATAAAAGGTATTTACAATACCGATCGACAAAAAAAAAGTTTATGGAAATCGGATGACCGACTCGTGAGTTAGACCCCTTGGTGTGGAACAGGCACAGGGCGGCAAGCAGTTTTTGCTTGTAGGTCGGCCACATTTGAACATATTTCGTTCGTTTTAGCTTTATTAGATAGGTATTGACCGTACCAATCAGGGAAAAAAAAATTATGAAATTATGTTCTCCGGAGCGTGAGCTAGGTCTCTTGGAGTGAGCTCTTATCTGGCTACTCGGAAGTACAGTGAACGTAGTGTATTTTGACAATATCTCGAGTAAATTTTGACCGAATTTCATGAATTTTTTTTTGTTTGAAAGGTATTAACGAATGTAAAGCGTCGGTACTATTTCCGGTCTCCTAACAAAATGGCTGCCGGCGGCCATATTGGATTTTAGTAAAATTGAAGTATCTTGGGGAAAATGGTACTAAGAGAGTTTCTGTTAACATGGAAATAATTTGTTATGTGTGTGGGGTTTCAGGGATTCCATATACGGACATCTATATATACCTATATACAGCTATATTGAGCTATATACAGGCATATAGAGCTATATAATAGCATATATTCCTCTGTGAAATGTTTATTTACAGTGAAATATAGGTAAATATAGCGGTATATAGCTGTTTAAATAGGAATTTATGAAATTTGTCTTCGTACGGGGCTGTCTATATTGCCTCCGGCAATTTAGTTGTATATGATAACAAGGCAAAGAGTGGATAACGTAAGTGATTTTAAAGGGAGAATAGTTTTTCAGCAGAGAAGAAAATGAAGTAAGAGAAATGAAGAGTTTCACATTAAAGGCTTTTGATACGAATAGGTGTTTCGTACGGGTCGGCGTTAGCTATGTTTTTAGAATTGAATCCTAGTCACAAAACTAGCTCAGGATGTTGTGGATGCCATTCAATACCTAAATTTGTATAACTCGTCAGAGTAAACCCTATTTTTGCACTAAACTACTATCAATTCGACAATTTAACACCAGAAGTGTTTTAAATGGTGATAACTAACTGCACCATATACATTCCATTTGTCTTAAGCACCTTCCTGATGTTCCATCGTCTTCCCAACTCTAGAACCTATAGATTTCTCGCATTTTTATCGAATTTTTTTCATGTTTTTCTGGATTTATGTCATTATTGAGGTAATTAGAGGTCAGTTCCTATCAACTGATCATTCCTTATGGGTCCTTCAACTTCTAGGTTCTAGAAATCTGAAGTCTTTAGTATTACTTCTAGTTTTATCTGTATTTTATATTTTTTGAGGCAACTGATACACCTATCGCTGATTTCCAAAAACATAAAGTTTTCGATCACCTTTTAATAACTCAGGATAACACAGGATATAATTACTGGTATAATTTCAGACTTCTAAGATTTCTAGAACCTAGAAGTTGGAGGACCCATAAGGAATGATCAGTTGATAGGAACTGACCCCTCAATTACCTCAATAATGACATAAATCCAGAAAAACATGAAAAAAATCCGATAAAAATGCGAGAAATCTATTGGTTCTAGAGTTGGGAAGACGATGGAACATCAGGAAGGTGTTTAACACAAATGGAATGTATATGGTGCAGTTAGTTATCACCATTTAAAACACTTCTGGTGTTAAATTGTCGAATCGAAAGTAGTTTAGTGCATAAATAGGGTTTACTTTGACGAGTTATACAAATTTGGGTATCGAATGGCATCCACAACATCCTGAGCTAGTTTTGTGACTAGGATTCAATTCTAAAATGATGTGGACAGGCTATTCTTCAAAATTCATCAGCAAAAATTAATCATGCGTCACTATTTTGCTCAGAAATAAATACCAAAGAATGTTGGAAAATATCAGTTCTAGGAACCGTGGAAATACTGACTTATATCTCGATATCCAGGAAACGGCGTGAAGCCCGCCGGGCAGCATTCGAAAGGTACTGACTCTAGCTTTCTAAAGAACCCTCATTTATTGAAATCAGTCTCGAATTGACGGTGTGAGGTGAACTCAAAGTTTATGAATTTTCCGGGTCATTTTTTGGGAAGATTCCTATATCGACGCCATTTTATTTTACAGAAAAAAAAAAGTTGTTCCACGAAATGTTGGTATTGAATCAGGCTTTCAAGGAAAAAAAGAATTTTTCAAAAAAGTTATCGCGTTCGGTAGATATTTGACTTTTAGTTTTTTTCATATACACCGCTTTTCCGGCCGGAAAAGCGATTTTCCATTTTCCAGAAAAAAAATTAGTTCCATAGTTTTTCATGCTCAATCACATGAGATAAAGAAAAAATTCGAAAAACTTAAAGCGAGCGAGACGACTTTTTCTGACACAAGGGGCTGGACTAATACATAATATTGGATACGAAGGTTACTTCTAATCTTCTGTTGAAATCCAATGAAATTTAAATAAAACGTACGGTTGTGCAATTATACGCGGCAATGATGCAATTTTGTTTACTTCGGCTAATTGTTTAACGACTCTACGAACACATGGCCACAATTAATTACAGAGGTCTAAAATTACGTTTTTATGGCTTCAATTTATAAATTTATAAACTGATGTGGGAGTTGCATACATCATCTACTAATTGTTCTTTACTAAGAATGTTCGTGCTGATAAGATGCATAATATTACATTTTATCAAATCGAGCATCAGGGTTTTACACTTCATCTGTCCGTCCGTCCGTCCGTCCGTCCGTCCGTCTGTGTCACAAATAAAATGTGATTGATAAAAGTTAAAATTGCAATGCTACTATGAACAAACCAACACCAGGCAAATCAATTATTATTTGTTATCTGGTAACCAATCGCTCATAGCAGACATTGCAATTTGAAAGTTTGGTAGTTGTTGGTAGTTGGACCCCCAAAATATTTAGCAGCAGAGATGTTTACCGTTTGAGAGCTACGCACCGAATGACGAAATTATTCTGCCTGCTTGCCTATTTATAACTGAAATATTTGGTAGTTGACTACCACGTTGGTAAATTGCAATGCTACTATGAGCAAACCAACACCAGGCAAATCAATTATTATTTGTTATCTGGTAACCGATCGCTCATAGCAGACATTGCAATTTGAAAGTTTGGTAGTTGTTGGTAGTTGGACCCCCAAAATATTTAGTAGCAAAGATGTTTCTTCCTCGAAAGATGCACACCGACTGATGAAATTATTCTGCCTGCTGGTCTATTTGTAAATCGAGTATTTGGTAGTTGACTATCAAAGTGGTAGTAGCTAACCAAAGTAGTAGTTGACTACCAAAGTGGTAGTTGACTACCAAAGTGGTAGTGGACTACCAAACTCATACGGAGGTTGTAGAGATGTTTAATGTTTGAAAGCTGCACACCGACTGATGATATTAATCGGCTCGCTTGCTTATTTATAAATCGAAAATTTGGTAGTTGAATACCGAAGTGGGACTTGAATGAATACCAAGCTGGCAATAAACAGAAATCATACTTAATGCTCTTAATCTATACTTAATGCGAGACCCGACCTATTTTCATAATTTATTGCTCGAAAGTAGTGACATTTAGTCTTTAGGAAAGTTTCGATTAGGGATAGGTGGTTGGGAACGATGGTGAGATTCAAAAACGATGGTGAGATTCAAAAAGAAAAAGAAAAAAGACTCACTAGGCGTTAGCCGGTACTATTCTTGTTATAGATTAAGACCATTATTCTGAGCAAAAAAATGTTCTACGGCATGTCTGTTAAAATATTCGTTTTTTTATAAAGGAACTAATATCATGTACGAAATTGTACTGAAATAGGACCCTAAGCTAGATTTCTTTAAAAAAAAAGAAAAATTTTGCAGATTGGTAATTGATAAACAGTTTTTTTAGTATAAATTACGAATTACAGATTCATTACTTTACTTGTTCGGTAAAAAAACCGGTAAAATAACGGAAGAATCAAATACCGTCTACCGGTTTTTCCGTAAGTCAATTTAATTGTCAATATTAGTTTAATTTTACAATGAAAACTTTGTCCAGAATGAAATTCAACGTATTTGATCAGCCAGGCATGTGATATTTAGAGACAAAATAGTGAAAAGTTAGCAAAAAGTTGCTAAAATGTTCTCGATAATTGAACTTTTTTTCAACTTTCAATTTAAGTTTAAGTTTTTATAGTCGTTGCTTCATCACTTTTGACCAATGTTTTAGCACCTTCGATCATTGCTTTGAGCGATCGAAATTTCTGGAAAGTTTTAGTTTCTGTTTCTAATGGTCAACTTCTTTTCTTTTTTCTTTACCAATTTTTCGATGACGCAATGTCTCTTTTCTCTGTTCTAACGTTGATAAGAATTCCATTTGAGCAGCCCGTTTAATTAAAAATCCACTCGTTTCTCTTCTTCTTCCTCTCTTGCCGTCCATGTACAGCAAGTATACGCACGCCTAGAGGATGCCCACATTTTAACGGCCACGCTGCATATTATTCAGCTTTTCTTCTATCAAATGATTACACTTTTCCGAAGTTTATATAGATTGTGGTAGGAAAAGTGTTATGTCATAATTTATGTTCACAATGAATAAAAAATGGCCCTCTTGCGACAGCCTACGGCTTACGGCGTAAGGCTTTTTAGCCCCGTACGAAGTACGAAGGGGCTTATAGCATTACGATGCCGTGTGTAATTGATGGAATTCGAAGCAGACGGTAAGGTCAAAGTGTTTGCCTATGTTCATAGATGACGAATCCGCAATAAAAATTTGGGCCGTCTGTCCGTCTGTCTGTCACGTCGATATCTTGAGTAAATCAAATCCGATTTCTAAAAATTTTTTTCCCTGAAAGATAGTCGAAATAGTGAGGCTAAGTTCGAAGATGGGCATATTCGGGTCGGCCCTTCGTGAGTTAGGGCCACCTAAGTGATTTAAGGTCTTTTGGTGATATTTATGGCAAAATAAACGATGGAAATGTAAATCACATGGCAAATGATAGGTATTGTCAATACCAATCCAGGAAAGTTTTTTTTAAAATCGGGTGAGTGGACCGTGAGTTAGGGCATCAGAAGTGAAATGCTACTAGGGCCCTATGTGTATTTTACATAGAACTCAAGTAAATTTCATTCGTTTTTCGTAATTTTTGTTTAATTTGGAAGGTAATCAAAGGCCGAATAGAATGTTGTTGAAAAAAAAAATTAATTTGGGTCCTCGGACTAAGGCCGGTACTAGGGCCCTATGTGTATTTTACATACAACTCGAGTAAATTTCATCCGTCGTAATTTTTGTTTGATTTAGAAGGTAATGGAAGGCCGAATAGAATGTTTTTGAAAAAAAAAATTGGGTCCTCGGACTAAGGCCGCTACAAGGGCCCTATGTGTATTTTACATACAACTCGAGTAAATTTCATCCGTTTGTCGTAATTTTTGTTTCATTTGGAAGGTAATCAAAGGCCAAATAGAATGTTGTTGAAAAAAAAATTTAATTTGGGTCCTCGGACTAAGGCCGGTACTAGGGCCCTATGTGTATTTATACTCAATAAATTAAAATTTTAGGGCGATTTGAAATTTTTGTTTCATTTGAAAGGAACGTCGTACGGGGCTTCGTAATTGCGCTATGCGCAATTTCTAAGATGTACACATTTCATAATAATTTTACTTTAACTACATTAACCGGCGCAATAGGCTTACGGTCAAAGTAGGGTGACAGGCGCACTAGGGTCACGTACGCAATAGATGTACGGGTTTGTACGGGGCTCAGTCGCAGCAAACGCTCCGACTGTTCTGATGGCTCGTTCAATATAAATTTACCGGTTTTTTACCGGTATTTGTTTTTTTAAAGGACGGTATCACTATCACCGTTTACCGGTTTTTGAAAAAACATCAGCCGTATTAGCAACAATACCAACAATACAGCTCAATTCAGAGTAGCTTATTGATCGTCGAGAAAATTGTTAGCAATTACACAGTACTTAAGTTGCGATGATGTTGTACACCAATCTACAATCTACTTACAGTTCATTGAAACCCACAAAATGTTCGACAACTCGTACTGAGTCGTATATGAGTAAAATATAAAAGTGATAGTAGGTGTGTCGTCGATAACTTAATGCATAGCACTGCTTAGTGATTATGCACAACGAAATTAAACTGAGAGTCGATAATCTTTTTAAGAAGAGTTTCTCTCCGAAATTTTCCATTTTTAATCACATAGTGGTTTATGCAGGTCGAAGCAGCTAATTTTGATTTAGTATAAAACAATCTACACAGCGTCGATGATAAGTAGCGAACCAACAAAATAAAATTGTTTATTTAAAAGCGAAAAAAGGCTGCAAGACGCAACCAGTAAAAGACGATCTTGTCAAAAAACAAAATGATTTCGTTGGAGTTCTTATTGGTCGTTGTTCTTCTAATCATTTGTTTGTGTTACTATCGGTATCATGTGTACAGCTATTGGAGCCGAATGGGTGTTAAATGTTTTTCACCCAGTTTTCCGTTCGGTAATTTTGGAAAAACATTTATGAAACGAATTTCTATTGGCGAATTGCTACAAGAATTCTATCAATCGGTGAACGAACCATTTTTCGGTCTCTATTCAATGTTCGATCCGGTGTTAGTGGTATGCGATCCACAGTTAATTCGATCGGTATTGGTGAAAGACTTTCACCATTTCACCGACCGCGGTTTTTACATGGACGAAGTACGTGATCCACTAACGGGAAACTTGTTTTCTCTCGGAGGGGATAAATGGAAGCAATGGCGGGTCAAACTGTCCCCGGCCTTTACATCTGGGAAAATAAAAGCGATGTTTTCGTCTATTGTTAAATGTGCTGACCCATTGGAGGCACATATGGTGAAGTTAGCTGAAAAAGAGTCGTCCGTTGAAGTACGAGATTTGTCAGCCGGATTTACAACAAATAACATTGCATCGACCGCATTTGGTCTTGAAATCGATTGTATTGCTGATCCAAATACACCGTTTCGAAAGTATGGAAAGAAATACTTTTCGTTGGATGTTAAAAACGGATTCCGCATAATGGCGCAAACAGTTTGTCCAAGTTTGTTGAAAATATTAGGAATAAAAGCCATGGACCAAGATGTAGAGGATTTCTTTATCGATTCAGTCAAGCAAACGTTATCGTACCGGGAAGATAACAATGTGACCAGACCCGACTTCTTTCAGCTATTAGTTCAGCTACGCAACAGTGGATTCGTCAACCGAGATGGCGACCACAGTTGGGAAACAAAAATAACGAAGAATGAGGATGAAAAGGCCTTGACTCTGAATGAGGTCGCAGCGAATGCTTTCATATTCTTCATTGCTGGATTCGAAACGTCTTCCAGTACGATGGCATACTGTCTTCATGAACTTGCAAAAAACCATGAACTTCAACGGCGAGCTCATCAAGAAATCGACGAAGTGATGAAAAAGTACAACGACGAAATCACTTACGAGAGTATGACGGAATTGAAATTCTTGGAATGTTGTATCGATGGTAAGATTGAGTGTACTAAGTGTCATTGACGGTGTACAAACTATATGCATCTTTCTCTGTAGAAACTTTAAGGAAATATCCAGCTCTACCAGTTCTTACCAGAACGTGCACGATTCCATACACCATTCCCGGTACCAACGTTCATATCAATAGAGGAACACTTGTTATGATACCAGTATTTGCTCTTCATCGTGATCCCACTTTCTACCCGGATCCGGACACATTCAATCCAGATCGGTTTTATGTCGATAATATTGGCGCAAAGCCGTTCGTTGAACAACCAATGTTACAATTCGGAGATGGGCCAAGAATATGTCCCGGAATGCGAAGTGGGAAGTTGACAACGAAAATTGGACTGTTGAAAATGTTGAGCAAATGTCGTTACGATTTGGCCGGACCTGCCGATATCAAATTCAGTTCGTCGAGTTTGGTATTAAGTCCGAATCATGGATTGAAATTGAAGGTTACGCTGAGGAAATAAAATTCCAGTTCTTCAATGTCTCTGCATTTATTAACCGGTTTAGAATTTTGTCCGATTTTTTTTTAAATTCTCACTGTCGTTGTCTTTATCTGAAAAATTTTTGTACTCAAATAACAGCGCTATTGATATCACGTTTTCTGTATTGGTTTCGTTTGAAATCATCGAATCGGAAAGCTGAATATTTCTCAGTGTTCGTTTTAAGGCTCGGAACGGGTTCGGGTTGACCTGATCAGTTCAGGTTATGACCCGAACCGGTTTTAGACCCGAACCGGAACTAAGATTTCGGGTTCAACCCGAACTTGACCCGAACCAGAATTTTCGATTTCGGGTTCAAACCGAACCCGACCCGAACCCGAAATTATTCAACCCGTACTTGACCCGAACCCGAATTTCCATTTCGGGTTTGACCCGAACCTGATCTGAACCCGAAATTTTCAAATAGATCAGGTCTGGTTCGGGTGACCCGAAAATTTTACGCTAAAAAATGCCAAAAATTTCGGGTTAACCCGAACCGGACCTGATTTATTTGAATATCTCGGGTTCAGGTCAGGTTCGGTTCAAACCCGAAATGGAAATTCGGGTTCGGGTCAAGTACGGGTTGAATAACTTCGGGTTCGGGTCGGGTTCGGTTTGAACCCGAAATCGAAAATTCTGGTTCGGGTCAAGTTCGGGTTGAACCCGAAGTCTTAGTTCCGGTTCGGGTCAAGATCAGGTTCGGGTTCCGGTCTGACCGAACCCGACCCGTTCCGAGCCTTAGAAATGATCAATTGGCGTTACCTATGATTGGGTGGGTCGTGTCATTAAATTTGTTGCCAATAAAAAATTGTTAACAGCAACGCTGAATTATCGCATGACAACAATTTTGGAACTACGTCATTGGAGGGCATACTTTCATCGAAACACACCAGCTGATGTTACTATCTGAAATCAGCTTATTATTATCTAAACGAAAACTTGTTTGAATTTGTGCTCGGATGTAGTTGCGTCATTTCATTAAAGGTGTACGTTGGATTGATCTCATCGATTTGGTTGTGACCCATAAAATAAAGTTGAATCCCTTTTCTCTCCTCTATACTGTCTGCCCTAACAAAAATGATAATGAAACAGTTTACGGACAAAAATTAGTTTGAGCGTTGCGAGTATGATTATGATATAACTGCCTTCATGTTTAAGCTGCTCGTCTTCAAGGAACTGGAATATATTTTCAAAAACCTGCTGAAGTCGTCAAAAGTTCTGATTTTGACACAATGTGCCATTAGTCTCTTATTGGCTATTCGTACAATGTAATATAAAATGACTATTCGCACATTGTGTGAATACCCTCTCTAGCAATCTAACTACATTTATTAAGCTGGTAAAAATGTAACGTAGCCTTTGCAATTTACATGTAAAATTAGAAATTGGTCAACAGTGTACGATTCTACAAACACAGGAATAAGATGGTATTTTGACAGCGTCAAAACGAAGTTTGTTTGCTAGAGAGGGTATTGGTGAGTAGCATTTTCGTTTCTTTTTCACTCATTTATTCTGTGTAGTAAAATTTTCTGTAATATGGTTTTCCTCCCAAACATTTGTACAAGGACAAATCCTTGTTGTTTGCTGGTAATAAATTGAAATTGATTAAAGATCGCGAAAAAGTTAAAACTTCGATCGTAGAGAGGCTACAGCACTCACACGCGCTCAAACAACATTTTCTCTATTGGTAACTCGTACGTTTGCTTATAGCTGATATGAAAAACGATTTCCCATTCAGAATCGGTGATAAGATTTGAGTTACTTTAAATTACGTTCAAGGTCAACAGTTGTAGTATACTATAACTATATAGACTTTCTGTTGTATGCTGCAGTTCATTTATGTGAAACACACAAACATTACGATATTTTAATCAATCATTGACGTAATCGTGCGGCACTTTAAAAGATTATGTCGATGAACCGATACAACTTTAGCGCAAAATGACTCTAATCATGACAAATAACTGTATTTCAATTATCTAGCCTCAGGGTTCCGATTCTCGTGAATTGAAAATTGTAACTTAACAGTTGTTACCTTAATGCTAAGAGTGTACCATCCCAAAGTCAAGTTTTTACTTTTTCCAAACTTTTTTCATTTTATTATGTTAGTTCGGATTGTATAAATAGTGCTTAGGCTGAAGAAAGGGCTTAATCGTGCATCTTAGAAAATCGTTATAACGATGATTGTAGGTTGTTCCGTATCGATTCCTGATTCTAAATTGATGAGGGGCCAAGACGGCAGCTCAATGGTTCTCTGGTGAGCGGCCGTGATGTCCCTGTTTTTTCTATGATTTTTCATTCGTAGGCGAGAAGAGATATCAATTCACTTCCAAAGGATAAGTTATAGAGAAAAGTCTAAGTTTTTTTTGGTGAAATTTGTTTTTTGACATTTGAATCCAAAATGCCGGAAAAAATTGGTCAAAGTCGAAAAATAATTTTTTCTCAAAGGAAAATCTCTGAAACCGATAGGAAAAGACTGTAAATTCGCAAAAAACGAGCCATCAGAACAGTCGGAGCGTTTGCTGCGACTGAGCCCCGTACAAACCCGTATATCTATTGCGTACGTGACCCTAGTGCGTCTGTCACCCTACTTTGACCGTAAGCCTATTGCGCCGGTTAATGTAGTTAAAGTAAAATTATTATGTAATATGTACATCTTACAAATTGCGCATAGCGCAATTACGAAGCCCCGTACGACGTTCCTTACAAATGAAACAAAAATTTCAAATCGCCCTAAGATTTTATTTTTTTGAAGGGCCTAATATCGGCCTCAGTCCGAGGACCCAAATTTAAAATTTTTTTCAACTACATTCTATTCGGCCTTTGATTACCTCCCAAATGAAACAAAAATTACGAAAAACGGATGTAATTTGCTCGAGTTATATGTAAAATACACATAGGGCCCTAGTAGTGGCCTTAGTCCAAGGACCCAAATTTAATTTTTTTTCAACAACATTCTATTCAGCCTTTGATTACCTTCCAAATGAAACAAAAAATACGGAAAACGGATGAAATTTGCTCGAGTTATATGTGAAATACACATAGGGCCCTAGTAGTGGCCTTAGTCCAAGGATCCAAATTTAATTTTTTTTCAACAACATTCTATTCGGCGGTTGATTACCTTCCAAATGAAACAAAAATTACGAAAAATGGATGAAATTTGCTCGAGTTATATGTAAAATACACATAGGGCCCTAGTAGTGGCCTTAGTCCAAGGATCCAAATTTAATTTTTTTTCAACAACATTCTATTCGGCATTCGATTACCTTCCAAATGAAACAAAAATTACGAAAAATGGATGAAATTTACTCGAGTTATATGTGAAATACACATAGGGCCCTAGTAGTGGCCTTAGTCCAAGGACCCAAATTTAATTTTTTTTCAACAACATTCTATTCGGCCTTTGATTACCTTCCAAATGAAACAAAAATTACGAAAAATGGATGAAATTTACTCGAGTTATATGTGAAATACACATAGGGCCCTAGTAGCATTTCACTTCTAAGGCCCTAACTCACGGTCCACTCACCCGATTTAAAAAAACTTTTTTTTCCTGGATTGGTATTGACAATACCTATCATTTGCCGTGTCATTTACATTTCCATCGTTTATTTTGCCATAAATATCACCAAAAGACCTTAAATCACTTAGGTGGCCCTAACTCACGAAGGGCCGACCCGAATATGCCCATCTTCGAACTTAGCCTCACTATTTCGACTATCTTTCAGGGAAAAAAAATTTTTGAAATCGGATTTGATTTACTCAAGATATCGACGTGACAGACGGACAGACAAAATTTTTATTGCAGATTCGTCATCTATGAACATAGGCAAACACTTTGCCCTTACCGTCTGCTTCGAATTCCATCAATTACACACGGCATCGTAATCCTATAAGCCCCTTTGTACTTCGTACGGGGCTAAAAATTTCAAAAGGTTTATAGAGAATTTAAAGAGCTATGTTTTCGTTTTTTATTTATTGAAATCGGGCAGCTCGTTCCGGAGATATGTCCGTAACAGTGAAGTCACCACATGTTCTTGATGCAAAAATGCATCGAAATTATTATTTATTTAGAGTAAATAATCACACGTATTTCCATGACAATCGACCTAAAGTTGTATTTTCTGTTAATTCTAGTAACTGAAAGCGTAACCGAGTTTCATATTTTCACGGAAACATGCTCCCTGTTCTAGAATTTAAGGATTTCGAAGAATCTCTGAGTTTTTTTTTTGGATTCTCTTCAGGATTTATTGATCTGTTGAGGTGGTAGTGGGTCAGTTCCAAAAATTATGTCACTGCACATGCACAAAATGTTCCCAGCTGTAGAACGTAAGTATCATGAAGGATTTCTGAGGTTTTATTGGGTTCCCTTCTGAACTTTTGGGATTGTTGAGGTTATATTATGTTAGTTCTTCAAATTCCACCACTTTACATGGTATACAAAGTTCGACATTATTATAAAGACCGGGAGTACACGAGTATGTTAGTTTATCTTTAGTCAGACAGACTGTAGGAGACAGAACCGTTTGTATTACACTTTATCTTTGTTCTTTAGGAATGCAGTCCTATGTGTACATATCACCATCGCCTAGACAGCTTTTCTCGCATGATTTCAAAGAAGAAAGCGTAACCCTGTGACAATGACATTGCGATATTTTTCCTAAATTTTAAACTAAAAAAAGAGAAGCTCATCGTATACTTAAACGAAATGCTGTCTCATCGTCTACTATTTGCATCGTATTATGCGGATACAGTAATAATACCGTTTACTGAAGATATATGCGTGCGTCAATTGTGCTATGCAACTTTACCTCTATTCCAATTGAATAACAAGATTCTCCTGCATCTTCTTTCAAGGTTTCTATTTATTTCACCCAAATATAGAATCGTTACATAAAGTTTTATGTGGTCCGTTGAGGCCTACACACTTCTCGGTGTCATTTTCAAATTGACACCACCTTCAGGTGCCAGCACAAAGGTCTTCGGACTCATTTTTAACTCTCCCAATGTATTTTCCGTTAAGTGATAGTTATGATTCTGCAGCATCAAAATCAAACCAACTTTTGTCTGCAATTTTCCGAGTCGGACACCAATGCAATTTCTAGGGCCATCCCCGAATGGCCTTGTTTATGTAAAATGTGTAAACGTTTAAGAAAAAATAATCTTACACGGAAGTAAGTGCAGAGGCTTTGACTCACATGTATGGCATGTCCTCGAATGGTTTAATATTTTCTGGTTTAAATCTTTCCGGAATGAATTCGTCCGGCTTCGGATAGTATGTCGGATCTCTTTGGATTCCCAGAACTGGAATCAATATGGCTGTACCCTTTTCCATTACATAGTTACTGCCTGGCACTTTATACGTTTGAGCACATTCACGGTTCAATATCGGAACTATCGGATATTTACGTAGTGTTTCTGCAGACGATAAGAAAGAGTTTATCGTGTCGTCATTCAATCGTAATTCAGTTCGCAAATATCACCGTCAATGCACCAGTCGATGTACTTCATTTCACCAACAGCATCATAGGACAGTTGACCATTGTGCTGCTTCTTAATTTCGTCGATTTCGTTTTGCGCTTTTTTTTGAATGTCTGCATTTTTCGCTAATTCATACAAGCAGAAGGATAGAGTCGAGGATGAAGTCTCAAAACCAGCGATAAAGAAAACCTTAGAAATGGCGGAGAAATGTTATGGCGTTTCGATCTTGAATTATGCATTTTATTCAGTTTTACCCATGCCTGTGCCGATATTTCGTTAAACGTCAGCGTCTTCTTTGCTTCTAGACATGTAAGACATGAAAGTTTTCAATTCTAGTCCTTCGATTGCTTATTTGACGGTTCTTACCATCACTAACAATTTTAGTGTCCCAATCGCCATCGTTTTGCACTTTACCAGTATTCCGTAGCTGGATCATCAGTTGCATCAAGTCCTTTCGAGAAACGTTGTTCTTTTCACGATATGTGAGTGTCTCTTTCACCACATTCATCATAAAACTTTCCACATCGTCGTCTACTGACTTGAGGCTCAACAGTTTTTGTAATTTTGGGTAGATTAATGTTGAGAAAGCTCTCAAGCCATTTTTGAAGTTCATTTCCAAAGCCTGGTAAAATTAATCCAGTCAGATGGAAATGGCATTGAACATCACAGTAAAGCATTATTGGTACGCCAGCACATGAGAGAAACCAGCACATGAAAAGTGAACGCATCCTAAGCTCTCTCTTGAGAGAAAGTTGAATTTCTGAAATAAAAAACCGCACATCTCTGGGATCGAACACGGGCCCTCTCACACATCAGCTCATGACAATTCATGTGAGCTAAATCGTTCTTGCATGAAGTACGGTAATTGTCGAATAGTATTTATCAGGGCTCATTGATTGTACCAATTACTTTTATTGGTTTTGGATGAGAAGGAAGTCTCGGATCGACGTCTTCTTATAATATTTTGAAAGCTTGTAAATTAAGACTTCAAAATCCAAAATACCTCATGGGTCCAAGACTACTGGCCCGAGATATAGCTTCTGGAATTTTTTATTCCATACAAAGGACTTTGTTCCAGAGCTACCAGAAGTCAGCCTTGGACCCATGTCTCACTATGCGCAATCGATAGCTACTAGTACTAGGTAAATGCTGACAAAAAATTATATGAGTCCAAGACTCCTGGCCCGAGATATAGCTTCTAGAATTTTTCATCCCATACAAAGGACTTTGTTCCAGAGCTACCAGATGTCAGCCTTGGACCCATGTCTCACTATGCGCAATCGATAGCTACTAGTGCTAGGCAAATACTGACAAAAAATTGTATGAGTCCAAGCCTCCTGGCCCGAGATAAAGCTTCTAGAATTTTTCATTCCATACAAAGGACTTTGTTACAGAGCCACCAGAAGTCATCCTTGGACTCATGTCTCACTATACTCAATCGATAGCTACTAGTACTAGGCAAATACTGCCAAAAAATTGTATGAGTCCAAGCTTCCTGGCCCGAGATAAAGCTTCTAGAATTTTTCATCCCATACTAGTAGCTATCGATTGAGCATAGTGAGACATGAGTCCAAGGCTGACATCTGGTAGCTCTTGAACAAAATCCTTTGTATGGGATGAAAAATTCTAGAAGCTATATTTCGGGCCAGGAGGCTTGGACTCATGCAATTTTTTGTCAGTATTTGCCTAGCACTAGTAGCTATCGATTGCGCATAGTGAGACATGGGTCCAAGGCTGACTTCTGGTAGCTCTGGAACAAAGTCCTTTGTATGGAATGAAAAATTCTAGAAGCTATATCTCGGGCCAGTAGTCTTGGACCCATGAGGTATTTTGGATTTTGAAGTCTTAATTTACAAGCTTTCAAAATATTATAAGAAGACGTCGATCCGAGACTTCCTTCTCATCCAAAACCAATAAAAGTAATTGGTACAATCAATGAGCCCAGATAAATACTATTCGACAATTACCGTACTTCATGCAAGAACGATTTAGCTCACATGAATTGTCATGAGCTGATGTGGGAGAGGGCCCGTGTTCGATCCCAGAGATGTGCGGTTTTTTATTTCAGAAATTCAACTTTCTCTCAAGAGAGAGGTTAGGATGCGTTCACTTTTCATGTGCTGGTTTCTCTCATGTGCTGGCGTACCAGTAATAGTAAAGCTTACTTTTCGACCATAGCGGCGAAATTCGGCGTCCGGATTGTCGATGGTGTTCACGTCGATGCCGAAACCAACACTAGCAATAATGTCGGTTGTATACCTCGCTGCCAGTTCTCTAAACTCAACTGATTGATTCATTGCAGCTTTTTTGCTGATGTATTTCTGTAGCGGCGTACCACAGTCTAACAGTGTGGAAAACATAGCCTTCAATTTTCCGGATGTGAACAGTGGAGACATCTAACAAAAACGAAACGGTTTATGCATTGCCTTGAATGAGGCTACAAAATCAGGCTTATTGTCACTGATTTTTTCGATCTTACTTTAACACGCAAATTTTTCCATGCTTCCCCCCTCATAGAAAACAGATGGCCAGACAACGGATCATTCTTTTCATCTAAGTAAATTAGCACAACTTTTGTCATTATTTACTGTCTAATCATATACCACTTCACTCGCATACCAATATACACTCCCCGATCGACAAAGTATTGAAAGTCTTTTATGAAAATTGATCGAACGAGTTTCGGATCCCGTACGACAAGCAATGGACGAAGCACGCCAAACATACCAATAAACGGTTCATTGCTGCTGTTGTACACGTCGGCTACCAGTTCGCCGGCGACTCTCTTTTGGAAAATGGTTGGTCCAAAATTGCCAAACGGAAATGTCGGTTCCACATACTTGACACCCAACCGCTTCCAATATGAATACGCTTGTTTGACATAGAAATATGCGGCCAAAAAGCCAATCAACAAAAATGCAATTATATCCGAAGAGGTTTCACTGAATAGGAGACCCATGATTCCCCTTTTCACTTAGACACTGATTGATCGAATAACAAATGTCGAATTCAGGTAAAGTCATTTTATACCTAGCAATTCATTTTGATGAAATGACCAGTCACTAGTGCAATCTGTACAATCATTTTTACGTTTCAGAAAAAAAAAACATAAAAAATTGTCAAGTCATTTTGCCAGACAATGCTAGATATTTTGTCGCATCAATTTCTCGTATTTAATTTGGATATCAGCTAAGTGGCTAGTAGTTCGAATCAATATATTTGGTCACATCCTATGAATGGAAGAAGTACCACGACACACATTGGACAACTTCTTATCTCTCGAAAGAAAATATTTTTTTTTTGTTAGGAGTCGGGGAAACAATTTAGTTTTAAAACAAATATTTCAACCACTTCTCTTTTCATAAATCGCTTGTAGTCGTGACCAAGCATAATTTCCGTAAAATATACTCTAATGAGACGTCTCATTATCGAAAATTGGCATTGGCTGCTTCTGCTGATATGAAAATGACAGAATTAAACTGCAAAAATGTTGTATTGTGTATGATAATTTTGCGTATTTTTATTTAACAAAGGCTTCAAGTCATTTGTTCAAACAATTATTTATTTAACAAATTAAATAGATTAATTGTTGATCAGCGAAATCGAACCCCGGTTATTCTTGGTAGAAAATCAAAAGGATAAAATCAAAATTGTTTACAGTTAGATGCATGGAAATTTTAGCATGAATTTGCTTCAGCCCTTTTTCAGCTGATCCACACAAACAATCAAGAGTTGTAGCCCAAACTAAGCCGTCCACAACAGATGCGTATACAATTTTTCATGCTGAGCGCCTAATTTACGAGAAAAACTCCGTAATTTATGCCCAAGGCATGAAAATGTTGTTTCTAACTTATACAAAAAAGAAGCTTTTTATCGAATTCGATTCCAGAACTTGCCACCACGTCATGCTGGAAACCTCTAGAACTTCATTCTTCGTCAATTAAAGCAGCGATTTTCTGTCATAAGACCCTGACTTTCAGTCAAGTGAATTATCGTAATCAAATTCCGCCCTTTCATTTGTTGAAATTCGTTCCAGATTCGCCACAAAATCTATTACTTCATTTCTTTTGAACATAGTAAATCAACGCGTTTCGTTTAGTTATAAATCCGTAGTTTTTTCTTAGTAACGGACACAGTCGTGCGACTCATCATGCCCGCACGTTCGTAAGCGGGCGTGACGCAAGTCCACTACCAAAAATGTTTTAACAAAAAATTTTTGAGGACGGCGGAGCATATTAACAGCAACTTTTTGACTTCTCCCCCTTAACTTCAACGACCCCCAAACTAGAATATCTAAAAAATCTAGGAAGCCATACGAATTCAACGAGCTATCACACGTTACTGCAGCTTCAAAATTGAACTTCGAAATATTGATGTTTGTATGAAAATAAGCAAAATTTCGTATTTTCGGATAACTGAAATCGCCTACGTTAGTTAGTTAGTTAGTTAGTTCCTATGGAAAAGTGGATCCAGCAACTCCTAAACGTTTCTACAGATTTTCCTGAAATTTTGGTTATAGGCTAATATTGGCCCAAAAATAAGAATGGAATTTTCAAAAGTTGGAAAAAACTCATATCTTGGGAGCTGTAGCTCCCCAAAGTCTCCAAACAAATGCCATATAAAAGCCAATTTGTATGTGTGTGTGTGTGTGTTGTATATTTTGTTGCATGATATGGATGGTAATGTGGTGAATGGTGTGTGTTGTTTCGGGATGTATTTCTTGTTGGGAATTGTTGGGATCATTAAGTATTAACTTCCACTAGGTTGGTTCCTAAATTTTGGGATGACAGATGATTCCTCTGGCACTTCCTAGCTTCCATCGGATTTTTTGACGGATTTGGGTTATTTTCGACATGAGTGAGGTGTTCCAAGGTTGGTTCCTAAATTTTGCGATGACAGATGATTCCTCTAGCACTTCCTAACTTCCATTGGATTTTTTGATGGATTTGGGTTATTTTCGACATTAGTGAGATGTTCCAAGGTTGGTTCCTAAATTTTGGGATGACAGATGATTCCTCTGGCACTTCCTAACTTCCATCGGATTTTTTGATGGATTTGGGTTATTTTCGACATTAGTGAGATGTTCCAAGGTTGGTTCCTAAATTTTGGGATGACAGATGATTCCTCTGGCACTACCTAACTTCCATCGGACTTTTTGGTGGATTTGGGTTATATTCGACAATATTGAGGTGTTCCAAAGTTGGTTCCTAAAGTTTTGGGATGACAGATGATTCCTCTGGCACTTCCTATCTTCCATCGGATTTTTTGATGGATTTGAGTTATATTCGACATTAGTGAAGTGTTTCAAGGTTGGTTCTATAAATTTTGTGATGACAGATGATTCCTCTGGCACTACCTAACTTCCATCGGATTTTTCGATGGATTTGAGTTATTTTCGATATAAGTGAGATGTTCCAAGGTTGGTTCCTAAATTTTGGAATGACAGATGATTCCTCTGGCACTACCTAACTTCCATCGGATTTTTTGGTGGATTTGGGTTATTTTCAATAAAAGTGAGATGTACCAAGATTGGTTTCTAGATTTTGGGATTCAGACTGATTTCTCTAGCATTTTTTAATTTCCATAAGGTTTTTTGATGTTGTCGAAATGGCATTTTTACAAAAGTGGTGATATCAGTCAAAAATACCCTTAAAACCCTCACCCTCAGCGATATCAGTAATTTTGTAAGTAAGATAAAGGAATTGCGTCACTATGATATGCAAAGGACGAGGACGTCAAAACAGATTCGACCGTTAGGTTTAGTTTAAATCAGTAAGATGATAATAGTATGCCATCTCCTATTATTTCCCTGTATTGATGCCAAAAGACTCATACCAGACTCTAGTAATGAGGGAGGGGTATTGTTTTCTGTTTCACTATTTACCATTTAACGGCTGGAAACATTTTAAATCAAATTTTAAAATTAAACGTAAGTACTTCGACCCACTAGTAGTGAGTCACTACTGATCTGGAGTCAAACAATTCCGGGCTTTAATCAAAAATTTCGTAACAATTTACCTTGCCGACTTATTTATCCGTTTTTTTTTTTTATTTACTTATAGATTCTGGTCGTACATGGTACATGAACCTGCTTGCATTGTTTCGGTTACATCATTCCTTCAAGAAGCAATGCCATACTATACACCTGTTTCGTCCCTGACATCAAACAGTGATGTTTTGCAAATATACAAAGACATTCTAACGCTAACACTGAGCTTACTATACCGATTGCTAACTGAAAGGGAATCCGAGGTATGAAACACGCTCCTTTAGAACTAAATTTTTTTCAAAATCCGACCTAATATCATTAGTCCGAATGGATGTCAGCGTCCGAACTTGGAGACATAATTTACACCAATTACATTGTCACAATTCCAATGGCAATGGATATGCTAATCGCTTATGGCCGATCGAACATTGGAGCATTAACGGAATTGTTTAGCAGAATTTTCGCGTTCAACGAACGGTACGCCTCTGATCTGACAACGGCGCTGCGCGATTTGGAAAAGTCATTTCAAATCATTCAACAAAAATGCGATGAAAATGATGCGAACACCTCGTTCGACGATCTGGCTACATTTACGCTGGACTGTTGTGCAACGGTTGGAATACTGCTGACTGCTTTTCCGCCAGCCCGACAGTATGCACTCGAAATTAAATTGGAGCAATGTATAACGAATTTCTACGATGTTGTCATACCGAAACTGTTCCAACAAATCCACACCATAAATCCGGAGTCAAAGAGCCTCGAATATTTAAATGAATCGCGCATGGAGCTGCTGGGCAGCTTTCTGCAATTGAGCAATTATTATTTGGAGCAAATTTTGAATGAACCGTAAGTGCAGTCAATGACTTTCTATTTGTTTAACAGGAAACTGAATTGATTGTCAACGCTATTTTTAAGGGGCGACTGCTTAAAGGCAGCCGAAAGCTTGTTGGCCATTTTGCAGGAAGCGTTATCCGATCAAATATTCATCATCGATTACCAACGACTGCATCCAGTTGCTAGTGATATTGAAATTTTGCAACAGGCCTGCCCAGAATTGTATCCTTTGAATAATAAGACGACGCTTAAGACGATATAGGTCAGTTTGTGATACTAGCTTTCACTTTAAAGAATTTAAGAAAATCACAAATTGACCAACGTTGTGTAAGCTTCAATATCATTTGGTGCCAAGGTTTCCTTAACTATAATATACAGAGACATGTTCAAGGTTGACTACATCTTAAACGCGTACATTTCCGGACAAACCCACCAAGCTCCGATGAAAAATGGGCATGCATTCGTTGAAGATGAAGAGGAGGTCGCAGGTGCTATGGCACTACCACCTAGCAATTCCAATGCCAACGAACAAATCCAGGAGGTGCTAAACATATTTCCACATTTAACGACAGATTTTGTGGAAAAACTGCTACAGCGATACGAGTCAACGGAAAAGGCTATAGCCGAATACCTTGAAGGAAATCTGCCACCGGATTTAATTGAAAGTGATGGCTTGCCTGCCGATGAGTTCACACCGCGTACACCTTCCGTGTCACCGATTCCGTCCACGTCAACATCCCATGCGGTTAACGACGATAAATTCTTGGACCAGTTCAATTTTGCCGACAATTCGAAAGTCATTGTCAAAATGGGAAAAGGATTTCCGGGAGGTCATCGAAATGCCAGTTCACTGTTAGATGATAAGTCGCACGTTCGTTCGATGAAAGAGCGCTACGAGTCGTACGGCTTGGTCGTGGAGAACGAGAATGAATACGATGACGAGTACGACGACAGTTATGATGGAATGACGGAAAGTGAATCGAAATCGCATCGGAAGGCGGTTGGTGTAAATGCCAAAGATTTTGTGGTCGACGAAGAAGACGAAGATGATGGCGAAGAGGACGACGAAGAAGGCGATCCAAATGATGGTAATCAGCGTGATATGAGCAAAGATTTTTGTGAGAATCCGGAGGCGATACGTGAACGTCTGGCCAAAAGTCGGTACAGCAAATTCGTCGCACGTGGCACGGCAAAGCCGAAAGCACCAAGGTTCATTCGTTAGAATATTCGAAAAAATCGAAATAGATTTTGAAGAAAGTTTTTATATTTCAGCGGCGACGTTGCTGGAAGCTCGAAAGATTCGAATACACAACAGAATCGGCACAAGAAGGATGTGAATAAATCGACAAGAGCGAACCATAATCGAAGACAAGGTGCTGCCTTCAAACGTAATCGTGGCATGATTCCGTCATAAGCGGTTGTGATAGGCGATAATGATGTTCCAATGGTTTCAATAAAATTTATTTTCCATTTTAAGAATTTGTTTCGAGTATAACCAACAAGCGTGCGCGTAGTGTGTCACACTTTTGATTTTCTTTATAAAAAGTGTCGGAAAATACCAGCAAAGAATCACCATAGTCAAATCGCCAATTTTTTTGCGTATTCTTTACGGGAATCATAATAAAAAAAAAAATTCTCAGAAACGTGAGGTAAAATAAACTTTAATTCACGGATGCCAAGTTTTTGAGTAAAATACTTGGCAATCAATATGAAAAATGGTGAAAATGTCACATGTGTCTTGACCGACATCGGCTACGCCTCAATTGCCAAATTTCGCACAAGAAATGTCATTTTAACCATTTGACCCATTGGAAAGAAATGCACAGTTACATGAATTTTCTGTCGATACCTCCTATCGACGCCAGTTTCTCAAAGAAATACCAAATATCTTAATGTTTCGTAACATTCAAGCACGTACTCAAATAAATGTTATTCATTAGTTCAGAGTATTAGTCCATTAGAAGACAACATTTTAATGGTCATCTCGTATTTTCTGCAGCACGAAATACGAGATCATCATGAAATACGTAATATTTGATAGTGAGAGTTTTGCCCTACTTAATTGGTGGAATGATCAAAATTACTTCCCGCATACCAACTTCGCTAGTATAGCTCTTCACCTATTTCACCTTCATCTGATCGTTCGCCTCGTTCGCTCAAAAAGTGTTTCTTGTGACCATCGTGTATACAATCTGTAAATGTACCAAACATTTGCAGAAATGTATGCATGGAGGTCTCAAAGTAATAGTGATTACGAACGAAGAATGTATGAAGTCGGTATGCAGTAAGTAGTTTTCGTCTCAGATTAAGCGATGTCTGTATGCAGGAAAAAAAGTTACGTAAAATTGTACGAAAATTGTATCTTATACAAACTGATGGTGTTGGGATAGGGATTGTAAAGCGAACCCATTTTGAAAAATCGTGGTTTCGGTTTTTTATGTCAAAGAACCGCGGCTAACCGCGGTTTTTCTGAATCATGGACGCGCGTTAGCATAGCGCCCGTGACGCAAGTACTATTACTAGAAGAAATTTCAACAAAAAATTTTTGTCGTAGACTGCAGAACCATATATACAGCAAATATTGAAGTTCTACAATTCAAAGACAAATGACTCCAAATTACCATTAAAAAAAACTAGGCATCCGTACGAGTTCAACGAGCTATCACACGTTCTTGCAGCATATTTGGCCACGCAAAAAATCTTCCAAGAAGCCATTTCCATTTCCATACATTTTGGTCAATTTCAGTACTTTAAACGAAATGAAAAAATCCTACGTTACTTTGTTAGTCCGTCCGTCCGTGTTTCCTATCTTCTAAAGTCTTCTTTAGATTTTGTTGAAATTTTGGGAGTAGATTCTAGTCGTCATTCTAAGACATTCCAGAAAAAAAATTTGGGGGGAGCCGGCCTCGTTTCGGAGCTAGGGCTCCTCGAAGTTCCCATATAATAGGCCCCATATAAGAACACCTCTAAGTGTGTGTGTGTGGATTGGTATGGTAGAACAAATTTGTTCGCTTTTAGTATTTGGTAAGCTCTGCTCGCCTCAATTTTTTCCCTAAATTTAGTATTTTTAAAATTTTTAAATTTTTCAAATTTTTTTTAAAATTTTCAAAAAATTTTTACATTTTTCATAATTTTAATTTTTTTTTTAAATTTGTAAAATTTTTCAAAATTTTTCAAAATTTTGTAAATTTTTCAATTTTTTTTAACCTTTTCAAATTTTTCAAAATTTTTCAAAATTTTTTAAATTTTTCAATTTTTTTTCACTTTTTCAAATTTTTTAAATTTTTAAATTTTTTAAATTTTTCAAATTTTTTAAATTTTTCAAATTTTTTAAATTTTTCAATTTTTTTTAAATTTTTCAAATTTTTTTAAATTTTTCAAATTTTTCAAACTTTTCCAAATTATTTAATTTTTTTTAAATTTTTCAAAATTTTTCAAATTTTTCAGAATTTTTTAAATTTTTTAAATTTTTTTCAATCTACTAATTCTTCCAAAAGAACTGATATCAGTCAAAAACACTCAAAAGAGTAAAAGTGACGCAAGTCCCTGTGCATACTTCCAAAACAAGCATTCTGCGCTTGTACGCAAAAACTGTAACAGCAAAAATTTGACCAAAGAAATTCTAGAAACAAAATTTTACCAAAAACATTTTGCGTCACAAGTGGCAGATGTTGAGGAAAGTACTTTTAAGAATTTTTTTAAAATAGGCAAGAATATGTCCTAATACGTCCGAACCATCTGCCACTTTGTGACGCAAAATTTTTTTGGTAAAATTTTGTTTCTAGAATTTCTTTGGTCAAATTTTTGCTGTTACAGTTTTTGCGTACAAGCGCAGAATGCGTCACCTCCAGCGATATCAGTTGTTTTGGAAGTATGCACAGGGACTTGCGTCACTTTTACTCTTTTGAGTGTTTTTGACTGATAGCAAATTCTTAAAAAAATTTAATTAGTTCTACTTCTTTTTAGCGTTTAGAACGTGCTCTTTTATTTAATGCATTCGCTTTTCGTAATTAAGAAAATGAAAAGACTATTTCTTGAGCTTTTTTGCTTCCTTCTTAAAAAAATTTTAATTGAAAATCGTAATGCGGAAAATAGTCGCCTCTTATTATCTTTATTACGCACAATGTATGCAAGTCGGTGAAAAGTAAATGGTAAAGCATCTTCAAAATGTCTTCTCGGGCTTACTTTAAGAATATTTTTGATTTTTTTAAAAAGAATCTTCAAATACTCCACAATGACACGTTACGGCATTCTCTAGAATTCCCAGACCTTTACCAAATATAACTCAGAGGCGACGTAGCCTGTACCCCTGACTTGATCACGTTGTCCGTAGCAGCCAAATTCTATGGTGTCATCTCCATTTACGTAATAAAGAACTTTTGTTGTACTTACAATAGCATGAAAGAAGAAAATATCGACTGAATTTGGAGGCTAGCTGACACCGTAGGTGACAACCTCTTCTCACAGAACCTTGGAGTTTGTACAGAAATCTATTTCTCAGTGATCGAAAGGTAAATTAAACTAGGGAAAAAGAAACGAAGTTACTATTTGCAGGTGCCTGCTAAGAATATCAGGCCCCTTATATAAGGTAACGTATCTTAGTTCGTTCTATTTCACAAACAATTGAGTCTGAGCACGGAAAACGGAAATTTGTCGTTAGAATGAACTAAGATAATTTCCTTATATTACTATTCACATTTTAAGTTAGCCTTTTCACGTTTACGAATGGTATTGGTAGAAATAGCATTTTTCTTTTACAGAGACTGATGGCTGGCGAAATTATCTGCAATTAGCTGAAAACGTTGCTGAAATGATACCAATACACAAAATAAATTCTCCCAAAAACTAGAGATTTCTAACGCTTCATTGAAGAACCGAAAACCGCGGTTTTCTTGATAAAAATCGCCCGGTTAACCGGTTCGGTTTAAACCGGTTTGCAATCCCTATGTCGGGACCATATTTCATCGTACGAAATACTATGTATGCTTAGCTTAGTCTAAGTGAAATTCACTCGAATTGAAATTCACTAAAATCAACGCACTTCCAGCAAAAGTGTTTAGATTGACAGCTGTCAAATAGAGTAATATTTTATATGAAAACTTTTTCAACATTTTTTTTACAGTGCCAAAATTTGTTCGATACACTGTCCAGTTACAGTACTCTATTTGGATTGGGCATACTGAGAAGTCAGACGTTTCCCGAAGTATATTTTATTTTTAAAAAAATCAATTAATGGCCGTTTTTACACAAAATTTACGAATGTTCTATTGTACAAGCTATGGACCACAGTCTGGCTCTGTTTAGACCCGTACGAAGTACTGGGGTCTTATGCGTTTACGCATACGTCCGTAACACGTCGAATTGGACTCCCTAAGTAAGGGTAAACCTATTGTGGTTGTCTAGAGATGCCAAATCAGTGGAAAAAAAATGTCCGTCTGTCCGTCTGTCCGTCTGCACGATAACTTGAGTAAAACGCATTCGATTTTGAAAATTCTTTTTTTTCCCGTTTGGTAATGTCAAAAGACAGGCTAAGTTCGAAGATGAGTGATTTTGGATCGACCCCTCCCGAGCTGTGGCCCAATAAGTGCTTTACGGTTTTTCGAAGATATCTCCGGACATTCAAACGTTACACTTGTAAGTGATACGTCAAATAAAAGGTATTTACAATACCGATCGACAAAAAAAAAAGTTTATGGAAATCGGATGACCGACTCGTGAGTTAGACCCCTTGGTGTGGAACAGGCACAGGGCGGCAAGCAGTTTTTGCTTGTAGGTCGGCCACATTTGAACATATTTCGTCTGTTTTAGCTTTATTAGATAGGTATTGACCGTACCAATCAGGAAATTTTTTTTTATGAAATTATGTTCTCCGGAGCGTGAGTCTCTTGGAGTGAGCTCTTATCTGGCTACTCGGCCGTACAGTGAACGTGGAGTATTTTGTCAATATCTCGAGTAAATTTTGACCGAATTTCATGAATTTTTTTTTGTTTGAAAGGTATTAACGAATGTAAAGCGTCGGTAAAATTTCCGGTCTCCTAACAAAATGGCTGCCGGTGGCCATATTGGATTTTATTAAAAGTGATATAAAGTGGGAAAAATGATGCTTAGAGAGTTTCTGTTAACATGGAAATAATTTGTTATGTGTGCGGGGTGTTTCAGGCATTCCATATATGGACATCTATATATACCTATATACAGCTATATTGAGCTATATACAGGCATATAGAGCTATATAATAGCATATTCATCTGTGAAATGTTTATTTATAGTGAAATATAGGTAAATATAGCGGTATATAGCTGTTTAAATAGGAATTTATGAAATTTGTCTTCGTACGGGGCTGTCTATATTGCCTCCGGCAATTTAGTTGTATATGATAACAAGACAAAGAGTGGATAATGTAAGTGATTTTAAAGGGAGAATAGTTTTTCAGTAGAGAATGAAGTAAAAGAAATGAAGAGTTTCACAGTAAAGGCTTTTGATACGAATAGGTGTTTCGTACGGGTCGGCGTTAGCTATGTTTATATTGGTAATGTGTTGTACTTGGCTCAATTATAACAGTACGATCTGATGCGTAACAAAGTTGTTCGGTTAATTACAAATAAATTTTGAAAAGGTACCGCCCGACCGCATACAATGAAGAACTTTAACATTTCACATTCGACAATATGGGTACGTGAAACTCGTGCCAAACACTGGCGCAACCGAAAGCAAAGAAAATAGAAACAAAAAATTTCATGTCAAAATTATTAGTTCTTCCATTCAAATGGCAAATCTGCTTAAAATGACCAAACATTTAAGCTATCCGAATCGGATGTGCCGTGTATGCGAGACAACTGGTCAGTTGACGGATCTCACCGAAGAAGCCAGCAAAAGTATGGTCAAGAAGCTGCGAGCTGTGGCTGACATATCAGTGAGTATTCAAGCGATTGTTTTGATCGAAACGCTCCGTAATTCTGTGCATTCCTCAACTGTATTACAGTTTGATGTTAACGATGAACTGCCGAAAGGTCTGTGTAAAAAGTGCTGCGAGAATCTCGATCGAGCGTACAAGTTCAAAATTCAATGCGAGTACACGGAGCAAAAACTTCGAGACGCTCTTGTCGAATGTCAGACAGAAAGATTCACTGAATATGTGTCAACGACAGCAACGGCGGGTAACAATGATGTCGATCTGAAGACTGAGTGTGATGACAATATGGTTGATGTATTGGAAGAAACGGTCCAGTCGCAGGACACCGATATATACGAGGAGGCCTCATCAATAATCTCAAAAGAGGAGCATTTAATTGACGCAGACGAAAGCATGTCGCAAACTTCTGCCAATGACAGTCAATTGATCAGTGTCGACGTCGGGGAAGATAGTGAGGTGAATGTTTATTACGGTGATGTGGAGCGATTAGAAGAAGATGAACAGTATGGTGACATGGGCGAAGTATTAGAAGGTGAAATCGGAGACTTTGCGCCCATCGACGACGTTGAGTACGTCTACGATGAGGCGGAGATTGAGTTTCTCGACAACGACCATGATAAAAGTGTTAATTCTCAGAAAGTGGAAACAAGACCCAGGACTCGACCACAAAAGCCCAACAAATCCAATTCACGGAATCCCGAAACCGATAAATTTCACTGTGATACCTGTGGCGCCCCGTTCGAAAAGTATAACGATCTGAATGAGCATAAGAAAACGCACGGCAATCAGCGATATCAGTGTCCGACGTGTTCGCGCTGGTTCAGCAAAAAGTATCACATGAAAAATCATCAGACCATTCACCTGAATCAGAAACTGTTCGCCTGCACCTTATGCACCAAGAAGTATACGAACCAGGGAAATCTGGATCGTCATGTCCGGGTGTTCCATCATAATGAAAAACAGGTAGGTTGTTTGGGCACAATGTTTAACGATACGACATATTTCATGACATTTTTGTACGTCCTCAGCGTCGGCTCGGCAATACAATTTTATTTTCTGTTTTCGAGATCAGGTCCTTTTGCCGTTTTCCCCACGAAATCATTGACATCTTCGAAACTCACTTTCTGACCTACATAATTTCATTGAACGGTAGCACTGAAAGATTTTTTAAATGAAAAATTAAATGTGAAAAGAAACTTCTTTTCAAAATCAATTTTGGTTCGATACATTCGCTCTCGAAGAAAAATAAATTTCTTCAACCGCTGCATCATCCACGGATTACTGCCCGAAACAGGCCTTCATCGTAAAATAAAACACAACATTCTCTAAAACAAATGAAACAAATGAAGAGTGGAGTGAAATACTGAAAGATCCTTTGTTGCATTATGATTAACAACTTCAAAGCTCGCTTCAAGGAAGTTTATGAAGGAGTTTGTAGCTTGATATGAATTAAATGAAAGTTTCTTCTGATCAAAGGTGATCAAATCTTGCCAAAGAAACCCACCTCAATGCTCCGTATCAGGTCAAATAGTTTTCAACCTGAAGCCAGATTACCTGACTTTGATTGGTTTGGTGTAGAAAGATAATAACCTGACCTGACCTGATCTGATATATTCGCGACCTTCGATATGTTTTTCTATTGATAAGGTAAAAGAATAGTTGACGATAAAAAATGACTGCCATAGTACCGTTCCAGATGCTGTTCCAGCTGTAGAGCCCCCGGAAAGAAGGAAAAAATCTGCATTTTGGCACCAACTTTTTTTCCAAGACTTCTGTGGGCTTGTATCTTCTCGTGGATCTACTCGCACGAAGCGGTGCGTATACTCTACCTGTATGTCTTTCCAATGCCGACATTCGTACAACATAACAACAATTTAAAAGAATTGTTTCTTGAGTTATTGTCGAAAAACTGTTTTCGGTACCCTCTGACATGCCTTCACTTTTGAACGCTTTTCACAGAAAATAATTTTTAGCCCCGTACGAAGTACTGGGGGCTTATAAGATTAATATGCCGTTTGTAACACGTCGAATTGGAAGCAGACAGTAAGGGCAAAGCATTTGGTTATGTTCATAGATGACGAATCCGCAATAAAAAAAATGTCCGTCCGTCCGTCCGTCCGTCCGTGACCCCTTTAGCTTGAGTAAATCACAACCTTTTTTCAAAATTCTTTTTTTCCCCGATTGGTATCGACAAAAGTAAGGTCAAGTTCGAAAATGGGCATGGTAGGGTCGGCCCCTCCAGAGCTAGGGCCATATAGGTGTTTTTCAGTCTTTCGACGATATCTACCGAAATACGCACGCAATAGCTGCTTGTGATATATCAAATGAAAGGTATTGACGAGTAGAACAAAGTTGCTGAACATTGGTTTTGGGTAAGATGCAACGTGGGCTTGTTGGGAGGGCTCAAAGGTCGTTACTCGGCCCTAAGTGTTTTTTGCACATAAATCGAGTAAATCTCATCCGATTTTGCTAGTTTTTGTTTCATTTGAGAGATAATTGAATGCCGAATAGAATGATGGCGAAAAAAGTTTCAAATTTGGGCCCTTGGACTAAGGCCGCTACTCGGCCCTAAGTGTTTTTTGCACATAAATCGAGTAAATCTCATCCGATTTTGCTAGTTTTTGTTTCATTTGAGAGATAATTGAATGCCGAATAGAATAATGGCGAAAAAAGTTTCAAATTTGGGCCCTTGGACTAAGGCCGCTACTCGGCCCTAAGTGTTTTTTGCACATAAATCGAGTAAATCTCATCCGATTTTGCTAGATTTAGTTTTTTATGGAAGGTAATTGAATACCGAAAATAACGTGGCGAAAAAAGTTTCAAATTTGGGCCCTTGGACTAAGGCCGCTACTCGGCCCTAAGTGTTTTTTGCACATAAATCGAGTAAATCTCATCCGATTTTGCTAGATTTAGTTTTTTATGGAAGGTAATTGAATACCGAAAATAACGTGGCGAAAAAAGTTTCAAATTTGGGCCCTTGGACTAAGGCCGCTACTCGGCCCTAAGTGTTTTTTGCACATAAATCGAGTAAATCTCATCCGATTTTGCTAGATTTAGTTTTTTATGGAAGGTAATTGAATACCGAAAATAACGTGGCGAAAAAAGTTTCAAATTTGGGCCCTTGGACTAAGGCCGCTACTCGGCCCTAAGTGTTTTTTGCACATAAATCGAGTAAATCTCATCCGATTTTGCTAGATTTAGTTTTTTATGGAAGGTAATTGAATACCGAAAATAACGTGGCGAAAAAAGTTTCAAATTTGGGCCCTTGGACTAAGGCCGCTACTCGGCCCTAAGTGTTTTTTGCACATAAATCGAGTAAATCTCAACCGATTTTGCTAGTTTTTGTTTCATTTGAGAGGTAATTGAATACCCAATGGAAAGTTGGCAAAAAATTTTGGGTTTCTAAAATAATGTCGTAAATTGTTGGTTTTATTTGAGAGGTACTTCGTACGGGCTTTCGTAATTGCGCTATGCGCAATTTTAAAAATGAACACTTTCAGTAAATTTGACCATGCCCAACTTGACTTGCATTTTGGTAACAGACGCATTAGAGGGTTGTAGACGTATTAGGGTTCCGGACTTATTAGGGCTACGGACGTATTATGGTTGCGGACGAAATAGGATTACGGGTTGTACGGGGCTAAGTCGCAGCAAACGCTCCGACTGTTCTGATGCCTTGTTACGTGTTTCCTAGAATTGAAAGACGAATCCAACGAGCTATCACTCATTAAAATCGGAGACCGCTTGTTCCCAAAACTAAAAAAATCACCTGAAGAATTGGCGATATCACTCTTAAAACTTATCTCAAGTGAGTCAGGTTAGATCAGGTCAGGTTCAGGTAATTTTAAGATCGACCATTTCAGGTTTAGATCATGTCAAAATCAACCAGTTCCAAGTCTTCCCATCGTCATTTTCCAAGATCCATCCGACCGTAGTAATTTTTTTTTCTTTCCAGTATCAGTGCGAGGTGTGTCAGAAATGTTTCTCACAGTCTTCAATCCTGCGTGCCCATCTGCATGTACACAATGAAGAGCGCAATTACGAGTGCAATGTATGCCATCAGCGGTACAAAACCATCGACTATCTTAATTCACACAAGAAGCGCCATTTGCCGCCGGAACAGCGCAACTTCAAAAAGTATCCAAAGAAGAAGCCTACGAGCAATGCGGTGAAAAAGTGCTATGTGTGTAGCCAATGCGGCAAAAAGTCGAATTCCGTGGCATTACACAAATCGCACACTAGAACACACACTGGGGAGAAACCATATAGGTAAGGGAATCATGTCCTACTCATTCCATTGAACTCCCGAATTAATGTCCATTGCAGCTGTTCACATTGTCAAAAGAAATTCGCATTTAAGCAGTCACTCAGGAGTCACATTCTCGTTCATACCGGCTCCAAACCGTACACATGTAACATTTGTTTTGCCCAGTTTCGGCAGGTAGGTGTTCCACGAAAATAACATTTCTCGAGTGATTGGACCTCTTCGTTCCGCAGATCGGTCATCTGAATGGTCATTCTCTGGTACATTCAGGCGTAAAGAAACACAAGTGCAAGGTGTGCGACAAAAGTTTTGCATTGCGCGGTAACTTAACCGTGCACCAACGTCTTCACACCGGCGAGACCCCGTATCATTGCCAGGTAATTGTCGCTATTTTCGACCTATTGTCACCGTTGTCAATTAACCATCGGCAATCTCGCAGCATTGTCCGAAAAAGTTTTACGATTCGAATGGCTTAAAACGACACAATCAGATACACGAACGCAATAAAGGCAACCGCGGATCCGTAACACACGAAGTGGAAAGCGGTTCGATGATAGCGGAACTGTCGGACATCATTTTAACGGAAGAAGGTGTCGACGGTAGCCAAAGCGATCAGTTGGAGTCGAAAATTCTGATCGATTCGAATGGGCAGCATTACAAGATCGAAATGCCACCGGAAACGGAATCGGAGATCCAAGGGAAAATTGATTCGGGAAATTTCTACAAAATGAACTATGTGCACGGCGGGACGACGATATGGGTGAGCGAAAACAATTTAAACGACTGAACGGGTACAGTGGTTTTAAGTTAGCATTTTTAATAAACGAAATGCGTTGTACATCTTACTTCTATGTTTATGTTTTTGCGACCACCATGTCCCTCCCGGAAATGATCTCCAATCAGCGACGACGTCTTTCCATTTTCTTTATTTTCTTCGGTCCTTTGACGAAACACCAATCAACGGAAATGGTTTGGCCCAATATCGCGCTGCCATTCAGTGCATCTCTAGCAGCACAAGCCTGTTTGTACGTTTCATATTCCACCAAAGCGTAGCCTTTCAAGAAGCCAGTTCGTCGGTCCAAATTCAAATGAATGTTTTTTATGTCACCGTACTCGCAAAATTTCTCCTGTATGTCGTCCTCTTGAGCTTCTTCGTGAATGGATGTGACAAACAAGATCCAACCTTCTACCGCTGAAGTGGAATTGTTATTGAGTCGTGGACCCTATCAAAATGCAATTTTCGAACATTGAACTTACATCGTTGTGGTCCCGGCTCCAATTCATCGTCGTCATCGTTTCGGACCCGCTCGTAGTCTTGTATTGGTTCTCTGGGTGTGCTCTCGTTGCCGAAACCGCGGCCCTTGCGCTTTCGGACTTTTTCCTTAAGCCGAACAATTCCCTCTGCAATTATCAAATGTTGTGTGTCAATGAAATGCCCACAGCCAACGGGTATGAAGAATGACACAACGCAAAACAATTAACCACCGACAACCGTAATCCATTTGTATCGAATCCACATTCATAATTCAATCCATTGTTGATAAACTCAAAATTTTGGTTGTGATTCCGACGATGAAATTAAGGTTAGGTTAATTGCTTTCGTCGGCCAATTCGCACTTACGGTCTCCATCATCGTCCACTTCAAACTCCTCGGCATTATCTAGTTCCAATACATCAGCCATTTTTGCCTCAAACTGTTGTTTTTTCAATTATTTTATAGTTTGTTTGAATGATTCAATGACGACCGATGCACCTTCAAAAACGTAAATGATGTTTCAATGGTGCAGAGAGCGGTAATGGTGTGACGTTTGTTGCACTTGCAAAAATAGGAAAAAAGCGAAAAATGTAATAAACAAGTGATGTGAGCAGTATATGGTACAATGGCGCGTAACTTCGGATGATGTTGTAAAAATAGGTTTGTTCCAAGGCTGTATGAATTGTCAAATTTGATACATAGAACCATAACCTCAATAATATTTGTGTGTAAATCACGTAGGCGACGTTGCCATATTTGTATGAAACATCTCGTAGGCGACGTTGCTATGGATCAAATCATCGTGGTTCGGGTTGTCAAAGTTCGTGTTTACAACTATTTGGAACAAACCTATAGACGGAGTTTTTGAAAATAGACGGATTTTGTAAACTCGTCTATTTTGGATTTTAGTACCATCACTAAGGAATCAATAGATATGGACGGATTTTAAAAATCCGTCTCTTCTAAATTTTAGTAATATCACTAGGGTGGGTCGTATTTTTATTTTGTTTTTATTTACTTAGAATTGACCAAGGAATCCGAAACAGCAAAAAAAAAAATCAAAAATTCATTTTTCCCTTGCCTCTAGGCTGATTTTGATTTTCGGGGTAGAAGCATGAAATTGCACACATTGTTGACTGATATCTCGGGCTATTGGTAACAGAAGGCATTACTGCTAACTGTAGTTAATGGCTGAGAAGTCCAGCTATGAAATACAATAACAGCGTTGTTGACCTTCGCCTAAACTCGGGCAGAGTAACTCTGTCAGTGTTCAGAGTTCAGAACTAAGACTTTTCGACCAAAAATTTCAACTTTATTAGCAAATAAAATCAGCAAATCTTACCAAAATATGTCGTGTGGGGTATGTCTGAACAGGTAATTTCGTAGAGAATAACTCACAGGAGCTCTGTTTTTGAAGCACAAAGTTGGCAATTTTTTGTTAGAATAAAAAAAGTCAAATGAAAAAAAAATGCAAATTAAAAGGTTCTAAACTGGAGAAATTGATAGTTTTACACCCTAAATAACACTTTTCTGAACAAATAAACATAAATTCGTCGATTTTTGTTTATTTGACTTTTTCACTCTAACAAAAAATTGCCAACTTTGTGCTTCAAAAACAGAGCTCCTGTGAGTTTTTTAAACTCGTTATCATCAAACTTCTCTGCAATGGATTTTAAATTTGACTGGAAACAACAAAATTTTACCAAAAAACTCTGCGTCGCATGTGGCAGATAAATTTTCTTGCAGGTCTGTTCCTGATAATCTGCCACTTTGCGACGCAGACTTTTTTGTTAAAATTTTTGTTGTTTCCAGTCAATTTTTTTTTGGGTAGTGGCGTATTACATTTTCATTTTTATTCCCACCCTAAGGCTCCTGCAAAATTTCATGGAGATTGGCTGACTAGTTTCCGAGATCGACCGTCGATAGATAGACATATAGCCAGATAGATAGAAACATACAGAGTAAGTTGAAAGATTTTGATTGTTTGGAAAAAGTCAATTTGGTGTATTTTGTATGAAAATGATCAATTTCAAAACGATGTATCTCCGGTAATTTTAAACCTACATACAATTGCTAAATGTTTCTCATATGCAGAATGAGCACCAGCTGAATATCACCAGCTGGTGTACAAACAAAAACACTTTGTTTTGTATTGTGTACAATTCAAAGACAACCTACACACAGTGCATTTCTACGTTAACGTCATCTACGCGCACATAACACGAGTGAATGAAGTAAACACATTGTTAAGAATGTGTTTTGATTGTTTATCATACAATAAGTGTGTTAGCAGATCCAGCTGTTGATATTCAGCTGGTGCTCATTCTGCATATGAAAAATATTTACAGGCTGTAGTCAATAGGGTGGAGCGGGAAAAAAATTTCGATTTTTTATCCAATTTCGACATCGTGATCCAGAATCAGTAACTCCCACTGATCATTTTTCCGAAAAAAGATTTTTTTAATTGTATGATTTAGGGGTGCCGCCGATGGTATTTTTGAGTAGAGTGTAAGGGATTTTTCAAACATTTATAGCGTAGAAACCTTTTCCGATGGGTTCAATGATCTTGGTCATAAAATGTCTAGAAAAGTCCAAAATTTATTTAAGTATAACATTAAATTTGAAAACAATCAATTTTGTGGACTTACGGCACTTCAAAGTTAAAGCTCTGTTCCCAACGAAAAATTCATCAACTTTGAAGTGAAATCTCGGTATGAAGTTGCATTATGACATAAATCAAATTAAGCGTTATTTAACTTGTAATTTAATGAGGAATTCAAAACAAAAGAAATATTTGAAAAAAATTGCAAAATGTAGATGTTCTTGAACGTTTTGCATGAACGTCACCCTTTGTCAATAACATCTACAATTGGTAATTTTTTTCAAATATTTCTTTTGTTTTGAATTCCTCATTAAATTACAAGTTAAATAACGCTTAATTTGATTTATGTCATAATGCAACTTCATACCGAGATTTCATTTCAAAGTTGATGAATTTTTCGTTGGGAACAGAGCTTTAACTTTGAAGTGCCGTAAGTCCACAAAATTGATTGTTTTCAAATTTAATGTTATACTTAAATAAATTTTGGACTTTTCTAGACATTTTATGACCAAGATCATTGAACCCATCGGAAAAGGTTTCTACGCTATAAATGTTTGAAAAATCCCTTACACTCTACTCAAAAATACCATCGGCGGCACCCCTAAATCATAAAATTAAAAAAATCTTTTTTCGGAAAAATGATCAGTGGGAGTTACTGATTCTGGATCACGATGTCGAAATTGGACAAAAAATCGAAATTTTTTCCCGCTCCACCCTAGTAGTCAAGTGATAGCTCGTTTTGCTCGTATTTGAAGCGAGAATATGATAGAGTAGGTTTTGTGGGGATATAGTCTAAAGGGCAGAAACTGAAATGTTCGGCTATACATAGTTGACGCGTCTCAAAAAAATTTCTTCGTTTTTTTTTTGGAAGTTAGACTGCGTCAAGTCTTCCGCTATCGCTCCGGACATGATAATGCCACATGAAAACCAATATTACGAAAATAAATTCACCTGAATGGATGTTTGAAAGTTTGGAGATCTGCTAAGTGTATGCACTACGTTCAGTGTTTATATACATACGTACTTCATTTGGACGTTGTATCTTTTTAACCAACATTCTAAATGACCTCGTCTACACAAGCGTTGTACCAAAGGATTCGCGAAGCTTAGTCATCAAAATGGTCCTGGAAAATATGTACATTCGATTTGTGTTTAGAGTTACTAGGAACAAACCTAATGCATTTTCCGTTTTAAAAATCCGTACGAAATTCAACTTCACATTTTGACTTTTGTGCATTGCACTAACTGCCAACTTCGGACTTGTTTCACGTCAAAAATAATATAAATGGCGCACCGCATCGTTTTTGTTTCTTCAGTCGTAAATAAATGAAAATTGCAATAAAATCAATTTTTGTATCATCGAAACCACTTGAATTTGCATTAAATTTAGTCTAAACAATAAGTGATAGTGCAACAGTACAAAATGACACCATGATTTTGACACTAAAATCGTATTTTTGTGTATCGAACGAAATGAATTTGTAGTGAGCGCTGCAAATAATAATTTATTTTGAAGTCCCAAGTATAAATTTGTGTTTTTATTTTTGGTAAATAATTAATCAATTTCGGTAGAAATGAGTTGAATGAACTGAAATAATCCAAAAATCGACTACAGCAAACATCATGTCATCATCTGGAACTGGTAAACGAAAAGAAATCTACAAATATTTAGCACCATGGCCACTGTATTCGATGAACTGGAGTGTTCGGCCAGACAAACGATTTCGATTGGCGCTGGGCAGTTTCATCGAAGAGTACAATAACAAAGTCCAGATCATCAGTTTGGATGAAGAAACCAGTGAATTCAGTGCGAAAAGGTAATTGATTCCGCATGTTTTGTGATTGTTTACAATGTGATTTATCGACCGGATTTTTTTGTCGACATTTTAGCACGTTTGACCACCCATATCCAACAACAAAAATTATGTGGATACCCGATTCGAAAGGCATTTTCCCAGACTTATTGGCGACAAGTGGTGAGTTTTTAGCATTAATTTTGATAAAAAGTCAAACCGGCGCATTAATATGACTGGTAGTCCGGCTGCCAGAACTATGCATGCACAATGGTGTGTAGCCGAATGCATTGTTCCATCTCCACTGGCAATTGAGTTAGAAATGTTGTTATTGAAGAGCATGTTTCCCATAACAGGCGACTATCTACGAGTATGGCGATCCGGCGAACCAGACACACGACTCGAATGTGTCTTAAACAACAACAAAAACAGTGACTTCTGTGCACCGTTAACGTCATTCGATTGGAATGAGGTCGATCCGAATTTGGTTGGTACATCGTCAATTGACACCACCTGCACGATTTGGGGACTGGAAACTGGCCAGCCGTTAGGACGTGTAAATCTGGTTGCCGGGCACGTTAAAACCCAGCTGATTGCGCACGACAAAGAGGTGTATGACATAGCATTTTCGAGAGCCGGTGGCGGTCGTGACATGTTTGCGTCGGTTGGTGCTGACGGTTCGGTTCGGATGTTCGATTTGCGTCATCTGGAACATTCAACGATAATTTACGAAGATCCTGCACATACGCCTTTGCTACGACTAGCGTGGAACAAACAAGATCCCAACTATTTGGCAACCGTTGCGATGGACAGTTGTGAAGTGATAATATTGGATGTACGAGTTCCGTGCACACCAGTGGCCCGGCTAAGCAATCATCGTGCGTGTGTGAACGGAATCGCTTGGGCACCGCATAGGTAAGACGGCTGTGAATTTGTTTGGATTTTATAAGGGTTAAGTCGCAGTGTTCGTTTTAGTTCTTGTCACATCTGTACGGCTGGCGACGATCATCAGGCATTGATCTGGGATATACAACAGATGCCTCGGGCTATCGAGGATCCAATATTGGCGTATACAGCGGCTGAAGGTGAAGTCAATCAGATTCAGTGGGGTGCAACGCAGCCGGACTGGATTGCGATTTGTTATAACAAAGCATGTGAAATATTACGAGTTTGAACGAAAAAGTGGAAGCAGCTATAGTTAGTTTGTACGTGCTCAGTTCTCATCCGGTCGGGAGTGGGGGGGAGGTAGGAGTTTCGAAAGTGATTTGTTTTTTTTTGTTTTTTGCTCTTCCCACCTTTTGTGTTTTTGCAAGGATTTGTTTTGTGCAGAACCGTATCCACATAGAATTATTGTTTGCTTGAATGGTCAATTTTATATTTAAAAAAAAAAAGTCAAATGAGATTCTAGTACACATTTCGGTGGTCATCGAATTGCCAAAGCTCGAAAAGACAGATTTAAAAAAAAGAGGGAAAAAACGCGAGACTCGAAATAGATTTTTTTTTAAAATTTATTTTACATTTTTGTCTCAAAGGATCATTTGAAACGTTCACACAATGTTCAGTCAGCTGATTACCTTTTGTTTGTTTGTTTACTTAAAATACCCCATATAATTATGCATTCATTATGCTTGATGACAAAAAAAAAATATTTAAATTTAATTTAATATGAAGAATATCATGCAAATTTAGCAATATAAATGTCACTTTTTTAAGATAAGAAATTGATAGCGCTGAGTTTCATTTTTATTTTAGGTCGACCGATGGTTCTCTCGATCCTCTGCTCTAGATATTTTCCCAGAGCCCCACATCGAAAATTTCATAAAGAGCACATTTTTGACTCGAACAAGTATAGACAAACGAGCCGTCAGAACAGTCGGAGCGTTTGCTGCGACTGAGCCCCGTACGAACCCGTACATCTATTGCGCACGTGACCCTAGTTCGTCCGTAGCCCTACTCTTCCCGTAAACCTATTGCGCCGGTTAATGTAGTTAAAGTAAAATTATTATGTAATGTGTACATCTTACAAATTGCGCATAGCGCAATTACGAAGCCCCGTACGACGTTCCTTTCAAATGAAACAAAAATTTCAAATCGCCCTAAAATTTTAATTTATTGAGTAAAAATACACATAGGGCCCTAGTACCGGCCTTAGTCCGAGGACCCAAATTTAATTTTTTTTTCAACAACATTCTATTCGGCCTTTGATTACCTTCCAAATCAAACAAAAATTACGAAAAATGGATGAAATTTACTCGAGTTCTATGTAAAATACACATAGGGCCCTAGCAGCATTTCACTTCTAAGGCCCTAACTCACGGTTTACTCACCCGATTTTAAAAAACTTTTTTTTTTCTGGATTGGTATTGACAATACCTATCATTTGCCGTGTCATTTACATTTCCATCGTTTATTTTGCCATAAATATCACCAAAAGACCTTAAATCACTTAGGTGGCCCTAACTCACGAAGGGCCGACCCGAATATGCCCATCTTCGAACTTAGCCTCACTATTTTGACTATCTTTCAGGGAAAAAAAATTTTTGAATTCGGATTTGATTTACTCAAGATATCGACGTGACGGACAGACGGACAGACAAAATTTTTATTGCGAATTCGTCATCTATGAACACAGGCAAACACTTTGCCCTTACCGTCTGCTTCGAAATTCATCAATTACACACGGCATCGTAATCCTATAAGCCCCTTTGTACTTCGTACGGGGCTAAAAAGTACGGTTGCCAAAGCAGGTAAAACCCCATTAAAAATGGTTTTTCAGCTTTGTGTTTTAACTTTCTTTGGACGATGTACAATGCCTTAGCATTTATTGATGGTAACCGCAAACGTTTCTACTTCTCAATGAAAACTTACCACCTCTTCACTTCTATGGCTGTACTTTGTCCAATGGGAATGCGAGTACAAAGTTTAAATTTTTGGCAGATGCTATTTGCACCCGAGTGCAAATAGTCAATATGAACACTATTTGCACCCGAGTGCAAATAGTCAATATGAACACTATTTGCACCCGGGTGCAAATAGTCAATATTGCACCCGGGTGCAAATAGTCAATATGGACACTATTTGCACCCAGGTGCAAATAGCTCATACATTGACTATTCCTCAAGGTCTCAGAAGGGCGCCTAAATGTAGCGCATTTCGACAAAGGCTACTCCTACCAAACTCCTTCCTTACAGTTTGTAGAAGGATGAATTCAGTTGGAACAAACCAAACTCCTTCCTTACACAAATTGTAGAAGGATGAAGTTAGTAGGATCGAACGAAACTCCTTTCTCACAAAGTTTGTAGAATGATGAATTCAGTTGGAACAAACCAAACTCCTTCCTTTCAAAGTTTGTAGAAGGATGAATTCAGTAGGAACGAACCAATTTCCTTCCTCACAAAGTTTGTAGAAGGATGAATTTAGTAGGAACAAACCAAACTCCTTCCTTACACAAACTGTAGAAAGATGAATTCGGCAGGGATGAACCAAAATCCTTCCTTACACAAATTGTAGAAAGATGAATTCAGTAGGAACAAACGAAAGTCCTTCCTTACACAACTTGTAGAAGGATGAAGTTAGTAGGAACGAACCAAACTCCTTCCTTACACAAACTGTAGAAAGATGAATTCGGCAGGGATGAACCAAAATCCTTCCTTACACAAATTGTAGAAAGATGAATTCAGTAGGAACAAACAAAAGTCCTTCCTTACACAACTTGTAGAAGGATAAATTTAGTAGGAACAAACCAAACTCCTTCCTTACACAAACTGTAGAAAGATGAATTCGGCAGGGATGAACCAAAATCCTTCCTTACACAAATTGTAGAAAGATGAATTCAGTAGGAACAAACGAAAGTCCTTCCTTACACAACTTGTAGAAGGATGAAGTTAGTAGGAACGAACCAAACTCTTTCCTTACACAGTTTGTAGAAGAATGAATTCAGTAGGAACAAACGAAAGTCCTTCCTTACACAAATTGTAGAAGGATGAAGTTAGTAGGATCGAACCAAACTCCTTTCTCACAAAGTTTGTTGAAGGATGAATTCAGTAGGAACGCACCAAACTCCAAACATAGTTTCTAGAAGCATGAACTCAGTAGAAACAAACGAAAGTCCTTCTTTACACAGTTTGTTGAAGTTATAGAATTCAGCGAATCTAGGTCAGGCTCAGCTTATGCTACAACAGTTAAGTGAAGAGGCAAGCAAAGTTGGCCTCAAGATGAACTTATCGAAAACAAAAGTCATGACCAACATCGGGGACGATAGAGAAATCAAAATTGGTGACACTGTCATTGAACGAGTCGACAGCTATGTATATGTAGGACATAAACTGAAGTTAGGTCTGGACAACCAAACTGCAGAAATAAGACGTAGGATTGGTCTTGCATGGGCAGCGTTCGGAAAACTCAGACTAATTTTCAAAAGCAAAATGAATAATAGTCTGAAACGCAAAGTTTTCGACACTTGTGTCCTTCCAGTGCTCACTTATGGAGCGGAAACGTTAACTTTAACAAAAGCATCCGAAGATAAATTGAGAGTGACACAAAGAGCCATGGAACGGAGTATGCTTGGAATAACACTCAGAGACAGAATGACGAATCAATGGATTCGACAACAAACCAGGGTCGTTGATGTCATGGAAAGAATAGCATCTCTGAAATGGAGCTGGGCGGGACATATTGCAAGAAGGACAGACGAACGTTGGACCAAAAAGATCATGAACTGGCGACCATATAAAAGACGAGCTATAGGTAGACCACCAGAGAGATGGACAAACGGAATTAAGAATATTGCAGGTACAAACTGGCAGCAAATGGCAATGGATCGTACGAAATGGAAAGAAGTTGGAGAGGCCTACATCCAGCAGTGGATAGAAACAGGCTGAAAAAGAATAGAAGAAGAAGATAGAATTCAGTTGGATCAAAGCAGACACTTTGTTTATACAATTTGCAGCGAATTGTGCGAGTAGCATTTTCGATAATATAATTCGTACAGCTTACTAACAATGATTTTTTTATTATGTCCGATAGCTTTAAAAATTTGGGTGCAAATAGCGTTAATATTGACTATTTGCACCCGGGTGCAAATAGTCACTTCGTAAATTTTTTGCGCATAAGTTCAGACTTCAATTTAGCATTCAAGTGATTCGTCTTAACTGTAACACTGTTCCGTGTGTTGTAACTGCCATAAAAACGACATGTTGATTACACAAATTCGTATTTTCTCAATTAAAGCCATTGTTTCAACAGCTACATTAAGAGCAATGGACCCTTCACAAATTGGTAGCCTACATTTGGGAGGAATCCTATTTGATGATTTCTTTGAACCAAAAACTTTTTGTGAAAAATTAAAACCATTGTGTTAGTGGAAAGTGTGCTACATTTAAAGGAAAAATTGGTTCATGAGTCCTAACTTAAACAACTTGGAGAAACCTGTGCAGATTACATAAACACATTCTGCAAAGGTTTCTCCGAGTGGGATAAGTTATCACCCACAAAGCAATTTTTCCCAAAAAAATTCAGTTGTGGATTCCCTGGTATTTCGAGCTTTCAAAATTTGCAGTCAAGTCCATCTCGAAGAAGAATTAAATCACATTACGAACATATTAACGCAAAATAATTACCCGCTAGATTTCGTTAACAAACGAATTTCCAGAATGAGAACAAAATTCCAAAACAATACGTCGGTCACTTCAGCAACAATTCCAGGACAAATGAATGAAGAAAACAGAAACCTTTTGAACAATGATATGAATCTAAATCAAAATTTAACAATCAATGATCCCAAAGAAGACGACGGAGATGAAGAAAAAGAACGTTGGGTCCCCTTACCGTACATATGAAATGTCTCGAATAAAGTAGGAGACTTCCTAAGAAACAAATTGAAATGGAAGGTAACATTTACACCTGGTATCAAAATTCAAAGTATGCTAAATGGTATAAAAGACAAAGAGGTCAACGAACTTGCTGGCATATACAACATACCATGTGATTCATGCAACCAAAATTACATTGGAGAATCAAAAAGAGTCACAAAAAGATTAGAAGACCACGAAGGCAATGTTAGAAGACGCGAATACAACAAATCAGCAGTAGCAAGGCACACCATACGGAACAAAGGACATAAAATCAATTGGAATAATTGACAGGCAGCTCAATTTTTCAACATTGTTCTCGAGAAGGTGATAAGAGAGTGCGACGTGGAAACCAGCGGTACAATCTTCAGAAAGTTGAGTCAGTTGTTAGGATATGCTGATGACCTAGACTTAATTGGACGGAACATTGACATCGTTAAAGAGAAATTCACGAAAATTGAAGATAGGGGTGCTGAGTTCGGTCTCAAGGTCAATGAGAGAAAAACCAAGTACATGACAACTTCATTGTTTTATGGCAGATCAACGGACCATACGCTGGAGGTGAATGGAAAACACTTCGAGACTGTCGACAGCTTTATTTACCTTGGGTCGCTGGTCAATAGTGATAATAGCATCGGAGAGGAAATACGTAGAAGGGTAACGCTTGGTAACAGGAGTTACTAGTCTTCAAAAACTCATCCGGTCAAAAACACTCAACCGCAACCTTAAGTGCGAATTGTACAGATCGCTGATTCGACCAGTTGTAGCATATGGATCGGAAGTTTGGTGCATGACACAAAGTGACGAACAGACACTTTTGGTTTTGGAAAGGAGAATTCTTCGATCAATTTTTGGAGGTGTCAATGTGAACGGCAACTGGAGAAGAAGATACAACCATGAGCTGTATCAGCTTTACAGGGAGCCTGATAGAGTCAAATTCATCAAAATCATTCGATTAAGATGGCTCGGTCATGTAAAAAAAATGAACGAGGAACGTGTACCACTGAAACTGCTAAATACAAATCCCGATGGAAGACGCAGGCCAGGAAGACCAAGGGAGAGATGGCAAGATGCAATTGAGTCTGATCTAAAAGTACTAAGAGTGAGCGACTAGAGAACGTTGGCGCGGAATAGGTCCGATTGGAGAAGATTCCTGGAAGAGGCCAAAACCAATAGTGGGTTGTAGTGCCCACCTAAGTAAGTAAGTAAGTAACACTGTTGAAGACATTCCCTTGACTCCTGTTCAAATACAACTGATCTGAGGAGTCGGAGTTCAATTCTGATTCACACAACACTGCGATCTCTGTAATCAATTCTCGGACAGAGTTTCCACATCGACTAGCTGCTGTTAATATTAACTTTCCTCCTCCAGTGATGGTAAATTCCTTACGTTCACTTCTTGTTCAAATCCACGCCATCTGAAGGTTCGGTTTCGGTGGATATGCCATCTACTTTCGGAAGCTGTCTCAATAGTTCCTCGAAGTTTTGTGTTTCACTTGCGGTTCAAAACGATCCTCAGTGTCCATTATATCAACAATGTGACACTGTTGTTAAGGTGTTGATGTCACATTTCAATAGCAGGATGTCAATTTGGAGTCTAAACGCATCCAAAGAAAATTTGTTAGTGACTGGAAGGTAGAGTTCAATTTTAGAGCCGAAATTGCCATCTTGAAATTTTGTTGTGGTTTGATGGTCGTAGCAGGTCAGTAAAGATGACAAATTTTATTATTAAGCAAAATTTTTATTCAAAACGAAAATTCCTTGACAAAAAAAAAATTCGATGGGCACCGCTCATCCGCACTTCCTGCCACTCCAATTATTTCCACAATTTCTTGATTGACATATTCTTCTCGGAATCCTTTTGCATAACCTTAGCCACAGCCATTTCGAAATCCTCCTGAGTGACATGGACACGTCGCTCTCGCAATGCGTACATTCCTGCTTCAGTGCACACACCTTTCACCTCAGCGCCCGACGCTCCCGGCATAAGTTCGGCAATTTTTCGCAAATTGATTCCGCGCGTCAGATTCATTTTGCGCGAATGAATTTTCAAGATATCGAGACGAGCTTCTTCGTTTGGTGGCGGGAATTCAATTTTACGATCGATACGACCGGGACGAAGCAAAGCTGGATCCAATATATCGATACGATTCGTAGCCATGATGACTTTGATGTTTTTGGTCGCTTCGAATCCATCCAATTGATTCAGCAATTCTAACATAGTACGTTGCACCTCAGAATCACCACCGCTGCCCGATTCAATACGAGACGAGCCAATGGAATCGATTTCGTCCATGAAAATGATTGAGGGAGCATGTTCCCGGGCCATCACGAACAATTCGCGGACCATACGGGATCCTTCACCGATAAACTTTTGAACCAATTCCGAACCGGAGACACGGATGAACGTACATTCGGTGTGATGTGCAACAGCTCGGGCTAAGAGAGTTTTACCGGTTCCAGGTGGACCGTACAACAAGACACCTTTCGGCTGAGCGATACCCAATGCATCGAACAGTTCCGGATGCTTTACAGGCAATTCAATCACCTCCTTGATCTCCTTTATTTGCTTGTCTAATCCACCGACCATTTCGTATGTTGAGTCGGGCACTTTTTCGACCATCATCAGTGATACCAACGGATCGACTTTGTTCGGCAATATTTTATGCAGAGTGTAGCTCTCATTGCGTAAAGCAACACGGCAATTCGGTGTCACGTCGTTGATGTCAATGTTCTTGTCGATGTCAACCACAAATTTCCCTTCCGGATGTACTTTGACTAGCACCTTCTTTTTATCCATGGGTTTGACCACTTCACCAACGTAACTGCCTTGTTCTTGCAGCAATTGAAGCTCCTCGCGCAACATCCGAACTGTGAGTTTGGCATCAAATAAGAAATGTTTTCAGAAAATAGACAAAGCACCGTGAGGTTAGACTCTCTCTCTTACCTTTTGCATTCAATTCATTTCTCTGTGCCTGCAGACGCCGTAAATTCTGACTCTTCTCAGCAACGATTAGTTGCAACTCCTCGATCTTGGTGATATAGTACGAACGAAATCCCTCTCCCCGAAAATCTACGTCCATCTGGAATTAAATCATTTTTTTTGTTTGGTTACAACACTTTGGGAACACTTTGTCGCAATATTATTGAAATTCTTGTGCTTTCGGACGTATACCTTATTAGCAACCGTCATATCGATCCGACCAAAACGATCAACTTCCAATGAAAATTTATATTTCTCTTATTTTGTTTGACTCGTCTTCACTTCACCGTACCGCGACACTGTATTTATTTCTGCTATATCATCGAAGACCCGTCGAAAAAGTCATCCAGCCATTTTGAATGATTGCGTTTCATACCGGAAGTGAGGAACACTTTTTTTATAAAACCGAAATTTTTAAAAAATTTGGCACGAAAACAAAACGTTTTAATAGTCTGTACCATTGTCTTCGTGCCGAACGTACAGAAGCAAAACCATGAAAAAGATCTCTGGGCGTAGATTCTCATAGCGTTCGTAACTTTAACAAGAATAGACCGGCTATAAGCCTAGTGAGGTCTTTTTTCTTTCTCTCAATTTTCTCACTTCTCGATATACCAAATACAAAATACGTGAGGTATAAATAGGCAAGCAGGAAGAATCGTTTCTTCAGTCGATATCCAGCTGTTGAACAGTAAACATCTCCACCAACTTTCTATCAGTTTTGTAGTCAGCTACCAATTTATTATTCAACTACCAGTTTGGTAGTCAACTACCAAATTATCAAATTATAAATAGGCAAACAGCCCAAATAATTTCATCAGTCGGTGTGCAGCTCTCAAACAGTTAACATCTCTACCACCTCTCTATCAGCAAGATAGTTTACTACCAGTTTGGTAGTTAACTACCAAAAATTCAAGCTTTAAATAGGCTAGCAGGAAGAATAATTTCGTCAGTTGGTGCGTAGCTCTCCAATAGTACACATCTCTGCCGAAAACTACGTTTGGTAGTCAATTATAATATTGGTAGTCAGCTACCAATAAAAAAATTTAGAATTGCAGTATCAACTCTGCTATCGGTTATCAGATAACAAATAATAATGATTTGCCTGGTGTTGATTTGATCATAGTAGCATTGCAATTTACCATCGTGGTAGTCAACTACCAAATATTCGATTTATAAATAGACCAGCAGGCCGAATAATTTCATCAGTCGGTGCGCATCTGTCGAACAGTTAACATCTTCGCTGATAATTATTTTGGTACACCAACTACCAAAAACTACCAAATTTTCAAATCGCGATGTCTGATATGAGCGATCGGTTACCATATAACAAATAATAATGATTTGCCTGATATGATTTTCGTCAAATTTTCAATGTTCGTTAAATTTTTAAATTTCGTCAAATTATCGAATTTCATCAATTTTTTTATTTTCGTCAAATTTTAGAATTCCGTCAAATTTTCGATTTTCGGCAAATTTTCGATTTTCGGCAAATTTTTGAATTTAGTAAAGTTTTCGACGAAAGTCAAATTAAGCTTTATCTGCGACCAAATTCTAAAAAATCAAAACTTACAAAAGAGCTGATATCGCCCAAAACCACTTACAGTAGAGGTGTGACGCAAGTCCTGTTATCCACTAACAAAAGAACTGAAGTTGGTGTACGTGACGCTTACAGATTCGACACGCAAAAAAAAGATATGCGTCACAAATGGCAGCTGATGAGGAAAGCACGCGACAGTTTGATCAACAACAATTTTAAACGAAAAATTTTAGAAAGAAAATTCTAACAAAAAAAAATGCGTCAACAAGTGGCAGATGTTGAGGGAGGAAATTTTTTAAAATTGTGAAATATATTGCTTTAAAGAATGGAATTCAAACGGAAGAAAGCCGAATCATCTGCCACTTGCTGACGCAATTTTTAGCCCCGTACGAAGTACAAAGGGGCTTATAGGATTACGATGCCGTGTGTAATTGATGGAATTCGAAGCAGACGGTAAGGGCAAAGTGTTTGCCTATGTTCATAGATGACGAATCCGCAATAAAAATTTTGCCTGTCCGTCTGTCCGTCTGTCCGTCTGTCCGTCACGTCGATATCTTGAGTAAATCAAATCCGATTTCAAAATTTTTTTTTCCCTGAAAGATAGTCGAAATAGTGAGGCTAAGTTCGAAGATGGGTATATTTGGGTCGGCCCTTCGTGAGTTAGGGCCGCCTAAGTGCTTTAAGGTCTTTTGGGGATATTTACGGCAAAAAAAACGTTGGAAATGTAAATGAAACGGCAAAAGATAGGTAATGTCGATACCGATCCAGAAAAAAAAAGTTTTTTAAAATCGGGTGAGTGGACCGTGAGTTAGGGCCCTAGAAGTGAAAGGCTACTCGGCCCTAAGTGTATTTTGCATATAACTCGAGTAAATTTCATCCTTTTTTCGTGATTTTTGTTACATTTGAAAGGTAATCGAAGCCAGAATATAATGTGGCGAAGAACGTTTTAAATTTGGGTCCTTGGACTGAGGTCGCTCCTCGGCCCTAAGTGTATTTTGCATATAAATCGAGTAAATCTCATCCAATTTTGCTAGTTTTTGTCCTATATGAAAGGTAATTGAATACCGAATAGAATGTGGTAAGAAAAATGTTTGAAATTTGGGTCCTTGGACTGAGGCCGCTCCTCGGCCCTAAGTGTATTTTGCATATAAATCGAGTAAATCTCATCCAATTTTGCTAATATTTGTCTTATATGAAAGGTAATTGAATACCGAATAGAATGTGGTGAGAAAAATGTTTGAAAATTAGGTCCTTGGACTGAGGCCGCTCCTCGGCCCTAAGTGTATTTTGCATATAACTCGAGTAAATTTGATCCGATTTTCCTAATTTTTGTTTCATTTGAAAAGTAATCGAACGAGGAATAGAATGTTGTTGAAAAAAAATTAAATTTGGGTCTTTGGACTAAGGCCGCTACTCGGCCCTAAGTGTATTTTGCATATAACTCGAGTAAATTTCATCCGTTTTTCCTAATTTTTGTTTCATTTAAAAGGTAATTGAATACCGAATAGAATTTTGTTGAAAAAAAAATTAAAATTTGGGTCCTTGGACTAAGGCCTCACCACGGCCCTAAGTGTGTTTTGCATATAACTCGAGTAAATTTGATCCGATTTTCCTAAATTTTGTTTCATTTGAAAGGTAATCGAACACCAAATAGAATTTTGTTGGGAAAAAAAATTAAAGTTGGGTCCTTGGACTACGCCCGCTACACGGCCCTAAGTGTATTTTGCATATATCTCGAGTAAATTTCGTCCGATTTTCCTAATTTTCATTTAGAAGGTAATCGAAGGCCAAATATAATGATGTTGAAAAAAAAAATTAAATTTGGGTCGTTGGACTAAGGCTGTAACTAGGCCTTAGGCCTCTCAATAAATTAAAATTTTAGGTCAACTTGAAATTTGTGTTACATTTGAAAGGAACGTCGTACGGGGCTTCGTAATTGCGCTATGCGCAATTTGTAAGATGTACACATTTCATACGGGGCTCAGTCACAGCAAACGCTCCGACTGTTCTGACGGCTCGTTTTTTGTTATATTTTCCTAAAATTTTTCTGGTAAGATTTTTGTTGATAAAACTTTCGCGTACTTTCCTCATCAGCTGCCATTTGTGACGCATATCTTTTTGCGTGTCGAATCTGTAAGCGTCACCTACACCGATATCAGTTCTTTTGTAAGTGGATAACAGGACTTGCGTCATACCTCTACTGTAAGTGGTTTTGGGCGATAAAGTCATTCAAAAAGTAAAGAAAAGTACTTCAAATAATACTTTAATGCGACGGGACCGAAAATTGGAGTAACTTTTCTCATGAAAAATTTTATATTTTTATGGGACGGTTGATTTTGGGGTGATTTTGCTTAAATAACTGAACTATATTCTCATATTCAGCTATGGGAAATGTTGAAAAAAAAAATTAGACTGAATCAACGTGCGTGAATTGAGTGCCCAGCTCCGCCGTAAAGAAAACGCATGCCATTTATAATATATATTTCTTTTCATATAATTTCTATTGATTTTTTTATAATTTATAATAATTTTATCATTTTTACGATATCTTTTTTCTCTTTTCTTCACATAAATTTTTAACAATTTTGTTTAGATTCGATTGTGGTTAAATGTTAAATTCCACAAAATCACGAAGATTTTCTTTGATTTACAGCAATTTTAACAATCAGTAAAATTTTCTTCGTTTTTCTTTTGGAATGTTTCAAGAATGTTAGTCACAATAATTCAAAACTGAAATTTCTTTTTGCTTATTTTGGTTCTTTAGGAATTTCAAAAACATAAAATGAAAGATTTCTTTGTGTAATTTTCTTCCAATTTAACCTCATCGATACGTAAGTACATTAAGTAATTTATTTAGTTATTTGGTGCGCGATTGATAGGAATTCATTTCTCGAAAAGTAAAAAGTAAAAAAATAATTCAAAGCGACATTGCATCATCAGTCCATCTAACACCCCGTTTCAGAGCGGACAGAAAACGACAGAAAATAGAAGTTCAAATGAAGCTTGCAATTTTTCGGTAAAAGTGTTTAGAGTCAACGAGCCGTTGAGGCGAGTTGAGGCGATGCAGTCAATGACTTCAATAAAAACAGTGCGTACAAATTAAATGTAAATGGGAAATTCGTTATTATACTAGTGTAGTACCGAAGCGCAAGAAAAGAAACGTTCACCATAGCAGAGACTTAAGCGACCCAGAAGATCACACCGTGAGTACAATTTGAATATTTCATAAAATCAAATCTAAATGAAACAAATATGATGTATCCAATAAACAGACTGAGACAGATGTAACAGGTGATTTCGCTGAGTGCGATTACGACCTACAACACATCATTTCGACGGTTTCTTTGATAAATTAGAAATCACGTTCACCACAGATGGACCGTTTGAAAAGAAACGTTAAACTGATTTTAATTTCTGTCTTCCTGACTGCTAGAGTCCGTAACCACACACTTTTATACAGCTTATTTTAGAGAAACAGAAGTTAGGAAATTAGTTACAGGTTCGTGATGCCTTTAACGCATCTTATTCATTCCACCCGAAACTCCACAACAAACATTTACAGCCAATTGTTTAGCTTAATTCAGAAGTTTAAAGGTTCATTGTGCAACCGAATATAATGAACACAGCCGAGCATAGTGAGCAATTTGCAGGTGGAAAACTCAAAACAATATTATAATACGGCAAGTGTTCGAACAGAATCAGAAGAAACCAGAGGAGAAATAGTTATTTACATGACGAAAGGGATAAAAGGGTGAAAAGTCGAGTTTTCGTTTGAATTTTGTTTGTATGCTCGTATGTTTGTTGAAAGGTGACGTTTCATTTTCATCCCGAGTTCAGGTAGTCGCTCAATTGAGAAAGTCGAATCATGATAAGGCTGGATTTCCACTTACAAAAAAACCACTTCGTTCTGCTTCAATTTAGCTAGCCAACGCCTCTGTTCTATTGTTTAAAAAGTAACCGGAGAGAAAACGGAGTGCTTTTTTCGTAAATGGAAATCAAGTAAAAAATTGAAATAAATTCAATTTCCACTCCGTTTGCGTGACAGTTCTTTTGTTCTATTTTACAACTGTCATGTAGACGGAGGCTAAACGGAGTGCTCTTTTTAAGTGGAAACTATACTTTATGCATGGATCGCACAACACTCCGTTATTATTCCGTTTTGTCCCCGTGTCAGTTGTCGTTTCAAACAATATGCTCTATTGTATGAAATTCCAACTGTCATGTATACGGAGGTAAAACGGAATGAAAACGGAGATAACTTTAACAATCATAATGATGGTCTTACGGCACTAACGTTAAAAACAACATTGTAGTACTAGTTTCGAAAAGTAACCAATGGCGACCGTGAAATGAAATGACAAACCCACGCCATTAGTCGTATAAATTTAAATGTCAAAAAGAGCTTTTTTCTCCTTAGTTACGATCTGTCAGTTTTTCTATTTTGCGATTTAGTATGGAAATGAAAACTAAAATTGAGATATCTTTGCTGTTTTAAGTGGTTTTGTCATATTTTTTTGGACCAAAATGTTTTAAAATTTGTTTGGAATCGATTGACATTAACAAAATAGTAAAATAGAAAAAAATATTTTCACACAATCTGTTAATGCCAATCGATTCCAAACACATTTTAAAACATTTTGGTCCAAAAAAATATGAAAAACCACTTAAAACAGCAAAGATGTCTAATTTCCATACTAAATCGCAAAATAGAAAAACTGACAGATCGTAACAAAGGAGAAAAAAGCTCTCTCTGACGTTTAAATTTATACGACTAATGGCGTGGATTAAGAGGGCGAACACATGCCAATAAACATTTCGTATTTCATGTTGGGACCACATATTTTACGTAATTTTGTTCGAAATTTCCTCTCTAGATATAATTACTCTTCTGTTGAGAATAAATTCATAATCGAATGGATGCCTAAATATTTCTAAAAGCAGGAAAATTGAAAAAAAAGAACGAAAACGAAATTAAAAACCTACACGCACAGTCCTCTATGTCTTCTAAAATAAATCATTTTTGTTTTAGTTAATTTATTTACACGCGTCAACGTAAATTTAGAACCGAAACGGTCTATACATACACACATATACTGTAGCACTTAATAACATAGTCGCTCTAAATTTTATTCTAATATTTTTAACATTTTTTTTTGTTTTTTCATTTTTCTTTTTGCGTATTCTCCTCCTTCTTCTTCTTCTCTTAAACATAAATTTGATAACACATCCCTTATCAGATTGCTTTTGAAGGTTAACGATAAAGTGACTTATTCACCGTAAACTTAAGACTTTCAAAGATGGAGAAACTACGTGCGTATCCGTTGCGCATACGGTTTGAAACTTATGTTGTTACACTGTTACCGTTCCGGCACTTTGTTTTTTTTTTGTTTTTGAGCATTAGGAGAGATCCCTATTGCATGCAGAGGCCGTGTACCTCAGACACTTGATTATATCGGCAGAAAAACCAGTCGAGCTTCAATAAGAAAGGTATTTTTGCCGATGAAATTTATGAAATTTGACAAAAATAAAAACAAACGAGCCATCAGAATAGTCGGAGCGTTTGCTGCGACTGAGCCCCGTACAAACCCGTATATCTATTGCGTACGTGACCCTAGTGCGTCTGTCACCCTACTTTGACCGTAAGCCTATTGCGCCGGTTAATGTAGTTAAAGTAAAATTATTATGTAATGTGTACATCTTAGAAATTGCGCATAGCGCAACTACGAAGCCCCGTACGACGTTCCTTTCAAATGAAACAAAAATTTCAAATCGCCCTAAGATTTTATTTTTTTGAAGGGCCTAATATCGGCCTCAGTCCGAGGACCCAAATTTAAAATGTTTTTCAACTACATTCTATTCGGCCTTTGATTACCTTCCAAATGAAACACAAATTACGAAAAACGGATGAAATTTGCTCGAGTTATATGTAAAATACACATAGGGCCCTAGTAACGGCCTTAGTCCAAGGACCCAAATTTAATTTTTTTCAACAACATTCTATTCGGCCTTTGATTACCTTCCAAATGAAACACAAATTACGAAAAACGGATGAAATTTACTCGAGTTATATGTGAAATACACATAGGGCCCTAGTAGCGGCCTTAGTCCGAGGACCCAAATTTAATTTTTTTTTCAACAACATTCTATTCGGCCTTTGATTACCTTCCAAATGAAACAAAAATTACGAAAAACGGATGAAATTTGCTCGAGTTATATGTAAAATACACATAGGGCCCTAGTAGCGGCCTTAGTCCGAGGACCCAAATTTAATTTTTTTCAACAACATTCTATTCGGCCTTTGATTACCTCCCAAATGAAACAAAAATTACGAAAAACGGATGAAATTTGCTCGAGTTATATGTGAAATACACATAGGGCCCTAGTAGCGGCCTTAGGCCAAGGACCCAAATTTAATTTTTTTTTCAACAACATTCTATTCGGCATTCGATTACCTTCCAAATCAAACAAAAATTACGAAAAACGAATGAAATTTACTCGAGTTCTATGTAAAATACACATAGGGCCCTAGTAGCATTTCACTTCTAAGGTCCTAACTCACGGTTCACTCACCCGATTTAAAAAAAACTTTTTTTTCCTGGATTGGTATTGACAATACCTATCATTTGCCGTGTCATTTACATTTCCATCGTTTATTTTGCCATAAATATCACCAAAAGACCTTAAATCACTTAGGTGGCCCTAACTCACGAAGGGCCGACCCGAATATGCCCATCTTCGAACTTAGCCTCACTTTTTCGACTATCTTTCAGGGAAAAAAAATTTTTGAAATCGGATTTGATTTACTCAAGATATCGACGTGACGGACAGACGGACAGACAAAATTTTTATTGCAGATTCGTCATCTATGAACATAGGCAAACACTTTGCCCTTACCGTCTGCTTCGAATTCCATCAATTACACACGGCATCGTAATCCTATAAGCCCCTTTGTACTTCGTACGGGGCTAAAAATGGCAATGAAAACTACATGGAGTTTGCACAGCCATGCCAGGCTGCCTAATAACAATTTAATTTTTCCAATTTCACACGTCATGCGGCATCGATACCTTCATTTTGTTAACATCAATTCAATATTCTGGCCGGATAACGAACGAAAAATGGCAAAACAAACAACCTCCCGTCAAAGGTAGTGTAACAATGTGGCATATGCTATCAAACCGTGTTTGAGTCACCGGTATGTACGTTGACTCACGCACTATGATTAAAAGAAAACCATTAGTTTGGGTCCATCTTTTGCATTTTATCGGTTTTTTTTTTGTGTCAACAGAATCACGTTCAACGAACAAATTAACCCATCCGATCACGATTTTTCCACTAAAAATTTGTACAAACCAACAAAATGGAAAATTATTTTTTTTTTTTAAGTTTGCATCAATGCAACATCGTGTTTGGTGTTTTATTGCGCAAATATTTTTCTTTTCATTCGACATTAAAATAGAAGGAGGTGATATATATTAAGGGACGCTGTTTCGGCCTATTGTTTGGGTTCCGAAATTAGCGACATCAAAAAAACTGTCTAACTCTAAAACTGTACCCAATTCGAATTCGTTGTTGTCGTATTCTGTTGTTGTTGTTGAGGTTGTCCGCTTGTTTGAAAAAAAAAGTGGAAAATTTTCGTGATAATTTCAGCGATGGAAATGCAATCACCATAACTTACCCAGCGGTTGCAAAATCTCCCCATTCCGTGCCACCAGACGGTTTATGTGCTGGTGATACTAACGGTGATCGTCCAGGTGGCGGAGCAATTTTATTGCCTACTCCACCAGGAGGCGGCGGTAAACCAATTCCCGATCCGCCTGTGCGTGATTTTCCCGTTCGTGATGATTCCCCATCTTTTTTCTGTGAAACGAAACGAAATTTTGTTATTCGATTTTCGTTCCAAAATCGGGGTGCGCACTAATTACCGTAATTTTCATGTTGATTTTTATGGTTTCGCCTTCTTTGAAGCCCAGATCAAGTTCTTGCTTCGGAGCCGATTTGTCTTTTTCGATTTTTTCCTGGTTCTTTACCCATTTGAAATGGTCTTGCAGTGCAACATTTAAATCAAATGAATCCGACCGATCGCCAAAACCCATTCCAAGGAATGCACAGCGACCTGAGGTTTTTTTTTATTTATTTATTTATTGTCACTATACGAAAACCGTTGGGGCACACATTACCATTATCATCTAAAATCCTAATGACAAAATATCTTGAACTATCCGTGACTGATTCGATCGCAACGCCTGGATATGTTTCGACGGGACAATTTGCAAACAATGCACCCGTCATTTTGTCTTCCAATTTGAGGCTGACATTGTTCCCTTTCGCCACTAATCGCATGCGGCCGGTCCATGTGGGATCAGATAGATTCCAATTTCCAGCTCTAAAATGATTTCGAAATTTTAGTTTAGTACGAAATCGCAGACACATAATGACAGGGTAAAGTGTCCACTCCACTCAACAAAAAGTACTCCGTGAGAGCGCCGTGAGAGAGCATATGTATGTTATCAGAAACCAGAATAACATTTCGGACGGTCTGCAATGTTATCAATTACGAAACTTTGCTCACACTATTTGCTAAGACTATTTTACGGAGCCCAAGTGTTACGTTTACTTTACACTTATACCGCCACCCGTTGAACAGTTACCCCATTTAAAATTGGACTCACAAAAGAAGATGATTTCAAGGAGCAAGCAACAAAATGTGTAATGATGACTGACAGGCGTATCGTCAATTAAAAATAAAAGTAGATGAGTTGGTAAGCTAAAACCATTACTAGTCTAACTGCTATCGTTTTCTCCACACTTACAGTAGACACACATTACATAGCAACGCGAGTTTGACATAAAATTCTTTTGCTTTCAAACCTTTTCCAATTGTCTTTAAATTGCAAACTTGCAAGTCGTGCTTACACTCTTCCGACATTTACCGATGATCAGGATCATAACAATTTAGTACATATCGATGGGTTTCAAAATTATTCATAAGATTTTTCGAAGATAAAAAAGATACAAAAGCTCAGTCGAGAAAGGGTTTTTTTTTGTTAGCAAAACTCTACTTCGAATTCATATCAAATTCTTGGTCAAATGCGTACACGGCCTTGAGCGATGGTACTTGGAATGCGCGTTGGGTTGTTTGTTGGAACGAGAATGTTAAAAAAAAAAATATATTTTTTGTTGACATTGTAGAGCCACGAATAAGTAGATACGTTTAGTTGTCACATAGCTCATCCAGCAATAATGAATCGGATTAAGCACGTAATCGAAAAATAAATAAACAAATCCGAGACACTCGGTGCATTCGTTGTAAATAAATATCGAATCGACGAGAGTGGAAAGTTTATATGTGGTCGTATACACAGTGGACATTGAATAACTTTGTGGAAATGATGAAATTCTACAAATTGTGGAACATTATATTCGATGTTTGTGCAATTTGAAAGTCTATGATTCACTTTATTTCATGTACACATCGAGGAGTATAACCAAAACTAATTTCACTGGATGGTACACGACCACCAAAAAAAAAAAATGGTTTGATTAAACAGAATATCCGCCCCATTTTTTTGTTTTAACCAAAATATTTACCCTTGATTTTAATTTATTTACCTGTGACGTTGATTGGCACCAGATGGTGGAATTTTGTAAATAAACACTTCTGGTTTCACCAACAACACACTTTCATACGTGTCAACCATTTTACCTAATTTCTTCTTTTTTTTGTGTTGTTATACTCTCTATAGTGTCTCTACTGATTTTTTTTTTTTTATATTTTCTTGAGTTTTGACATTTAAAGAACAAACACACGTCTGACGATGCAAAAAATGTGATCTGACGCACATAGCCCACATAGCTAAATACAAAATTGTGAGCGGCCGTAATAACTGTTTAGATGAGAGCGACATGATTGACTTGTCAAATAACAGGCAAATGCGAAAATGTTTTAGGATAAAAGGGATATGCGGTGATTTGCTTAAAATGTGTTGATCCGAGCCGAAGGCGAGGCTAATAATCACGCAAGAAGCCATTTTTAACATTTTGTCCCATTGACGTGTGAGAAATTTTACTCGAAAGTGCGAGGGTTTGGTTTTATATAGGAATTCGACTATTTTCATTGGAGATGCTAACAATTTACCAATCCGTTATGAGATCGCATCGATAATAACGAACACAATTTTTTGGTATACCGTTGAGCAGATTTTTTCGAATTATTTGGTAACTTCCTGTTTACATATCTACGAGAAAAGATACAAGGAAACTCTTATGATCTGTAATCATGCCCGCAAGTTAGTAAGCGGGCGTGACGCAGGTCCACTACCAAAAATGTTTTAACAAATTTTTTTTGAGGATTGCGGAGCATATTTACGCAGCAACTTTTTGACTTCTCCTCCTTAACTCTAACGACCCTTACACTAAGATATCTGGAATCTAGGAATCCATACATTTTGGGATGACAGATGATTCCGCTGGCACTTCCTGTTCAGACCAATCTGAACTTTTGTTTATCTTAATAGTTGGCACAGTCAATTAAGTTTCTAAATTATGTAATGTCAAGCATTGTACTGTGCAATTTAGTTCATATTATAACGTTGATCTATAAACAACAGTCTTTTGATTCGACATAAAATAATTGAACCTGAGAAACCGATATTCCTTAAACATTTGGGGGCTCAACCGGGATGTCGGTTGCTCAACCGTTTGTTTATTTAATTCGCGTTGTAGTTGTGAGAGAAATCGGCTGTTTTTTTATCAAATTATCGGTCGATGAAAGTTTATGTTCCGACAAGTGCGAACAATCGCGTTCTAAGACAATAGACATTTTTGTGAATCATTCAAATTTGTATGTTTGTGAAAAGAATCAAATGGTTCTAGTTGTTTCATCGAAAAGATACGATTTAAAGAGTCAAGTGTTCAGCGAGTTGGAAGTTTTACGATTTGTGCCCATTCTCTCAATGTTCATTTGTGAGAAAAACGTGGATGGAAACAAAAGGTCGCTGGTTAACAAAAGATCCACGTTGTCTCAAATACACGCTTCGAAAATAATCATCGAATTGCAGTTTCATGTAGTGGCTCATGGATTGGCTTCGTGCTCTACTGTCTTTCAGTGTTCAATAATGACAGAGAAGCTGATTTTCGACTACAAATTGGTGCATTCGAGTATCACTATGCAATTAGTGTATGCCAGTACAGCTTGGTTGACGTCACCATTTCTTTGTTTCAAAGTTATCGTGTGCAATAATCGTCTACCAAAGACAATCAATGGAGTAGAGCAGTGGTCATTTTATGGTTTCAATTTTGGTCAACTGCAATCCGTACAGCGAAAACCGGAATTTACAATTTTGACTTTATGTGTTTCAATAGTCAAACATCATCGAGTATTCCACATTTCAATCGTTTGTTCGATTAAAGTTTCATTTCGAGCATTGGTTTCGGCGTCTCATAACGGATCAAGCAATCATTCCAGTTCGTCTTTAAGCGTGTCAAAGGCCGAACGAGTCGGAAGTTGCAAGGCTGACAGATCAGCTGGATTTATTCATCTTGCAGTAATTGTTCCAACTGCCGTTTCTTCGTATTATTGTGGTCAATTGCAGACAGTCAATGGAGTATCAATGTGTGAACAATTAGCGGAATGTTTCTCGACTTGTTTATGGAACATGAGTAGTCTTCAACATCGTTCGCTGGAGAATGAAGCGCTCCATGGTATCCGAAAACGATTATCCAAGAGATTCATCAGTCGTCGGGCAAAACCTGCCATTATGTACAACAAAAATGCTGCGAATTTTGTGGACTGGATAACAGAGCTTTCTAAGGCACAGCAGAGCGCACTGAGAGAACAAATGGACGAAATAGTCGCTTTATTTACCAACGACGGCGTCGATTGGGAATTCAATCCTACAACAGCAAGTAATTTCGGAGGAATTTGGGAAGCAGCAGTGCAATCAATGAAGTTTCACCTCAAACAAATTGTTGGGTCGTCACATCTCACGTTTAAGGAGCTGACAATTCTTTTTTGTCAAATCGAGTGCGCATTTATTTCGAGACCAATGTGCAGCCTGACCGATGAGGATTTGAATTTGAGTTTATTTTTGAGTAAATTTTTCCGTTTCATTCATTTTATCTTCCGAGCCAATTTCATTTCATTTTGAATTTTTTGTGTTAGTTTTATTTGAAGACGATTTATAATGTCTTGGCCGGGAGTATGTTCAGACCAATCTGAACTTTTGTTTATCTTAATAGTTGGCACAGTCAATTAAGTTTCTAAATTATGTAATGTCAAGCATTGTACTGTGCAATTTAGTTCATATTATAACGTTGATCTATAAACAACAGTCTTTTGATTCGACATAAAATAATTGAACCTGAGAAACCGATATTCCTTAAACACTTCCTAACTTCCATCGGATTTTTTGATGGATTTGAGTTATATTCGACATTAGTGAAGTGTTTCAAGGTTGGTTCTATACATTTTGGGATGACAGATGATTCCTCTGGTACTTCCTAACTTCCATCGGATTCTTTTGATGAATTTGGGTTATTTTCGATATGAGTGAGGTGTTCCAAGGTTAGTTCCTAAATTTTGTAATGACAGATGATTGCTCTAGCACTTCCTAACTTCGATCGGATTTTTCCATGGATTTAGGTTATTTTCGATATAAGTGAGGTGTTTCAAGATTGGTTTCTAGATTTTCAGATTCAGACTGATGTCTCTAGATTTTTTGAAATTTCCATAAGGTTTTTTGATGTTGTCGAAATGACATACTTACAAAAGTGGTGATATCAGTCAAAAAACCCTTAAAGAGTAGATGTGACGCAAGTCCGTTATCTTACTTACAAAATAACTGATATCGCTGAGGGTGACGCATTGTGCGTCGTACGCAAAAGTTTTATCAACAAAAAATTGACTCAAAAAAATTTGTGAAAGAAAATTTTACAACAAGAAATTTGCGTCACAAGTGGCAGATGTTGAGGAACATATTGTTAGGAAAATGGTTGAAAAATGTACTAAACGAATTTAAACGAAAGAAAACCGAATCATCTGCCACTTGTGACGCAAATTTCTTTTTGTAACCCTCAGCGATATCAGTTATTTTGTAAGTAAGATAAAGGACTTGCGTCACATATACCCTTTAAGGGTTTTTTGACTGATTTTGATTACCTTCCATTTAAATGCAAATTTAACTGATCTTTGGGGTGCAATTGGAAAGCTCTTTGAAATAAAATCCGAAATAAATTAATTTAATTAAAGGCGTGGGTATCTCTGCCGATATTCGGAAGAAAAACAATTTCCAATAAAATAACAAAAGAAATACTGGAAATTCTTTTGTTATTTCCACTGGAAATTGTTTTTCTTATAAATTACGGCAGATCTGGCGTATCTGGTAAAATGACAGATTTCTTTAGAGAAGTGAACACCGATTATAGCTATTTTCATAATAAGGTAGTAAATGGGATTGTTTTGCGCACTAGATGTGAGATTGCCGATACGAGCGAAGCGAGTTCGGCAACACATCGTGTGCGCAAAACCCCCATTTACTACCGTGTTAGGAACAATGCTTTATCTCCTGTAATGTCATAATCACCATAAAAACCAATTTAAAAAAATCAAACTGAAACATCAACACGCCATGACACCGTCACTCATTCATATTCCCCACAAATAAAACACACATCTAGTACACTGTCAAGAATTTGTCAATTTTCAGTGAATAAATGTGAAATTATCGAAGTTCGCCGTGAATAAATGAGAAAATATCGAAGATAGCGTTGCGCAAATGACCAATTGTCGAAATTTTCAGTTAATAAAAACGTCCTGTGAATGACGTGTTTAAATCTGGCCCATTTTGATTCTAAAAGTGACACTCAAATTGTGAATATTATGACATTACAGGAGATAAACATTTTTTCCGCTGCTCATATGTTTTCGCCGTATTTCGCCCGATAAACTTGTGGTTTGTGTTGTTTGTGTTTTTGTTGTGAAATTGCGCTTAAACTATGTTGGACGATCTTGATGACCGTACATTAAAACTGTTTTGTTAACATTCTGAATTGAATTCGGAATAATTATTGCATCAATCAATCGATTTTAAATGATTGGTGTCTCGGAAAATTTTGTTTCAAATAATCGGTCGAGTTATCGCTGTACAGTACAGTTCGTATTAAGACCACAAAAAGGCATTGTGTTGTGCTCCTCTTTTATTCTGAATTTTTTAAACCTCAACTATGTCTAAGACCCAAATTAACGTTGTCAACAAACACGATCGAACGGTGGTTCTGGTTGACATGGACTGTTTCTATTGTCAAGTGGAAGAAAAATTGGATCCATCGCTCAAAGGTAATGAAATTGATGAATCGGTTGAAACAGGTGCAGAGGTGGTAAACAAACTTCAAAACAAGAACCTGCTGTATGGTTTTTGACAGATTGTTCCTTGTGTGTGATACCTAGCCATCTAACTGTGAACACCGAATTGACATAAAATTTCATGTTGCATATCCGTTTTCAGGGAAACCTATTGCTGTGGTTCAGTATAACGCTTGGAGAGGAGGAGGGTAAGTTGCTACAGACTGTACAACTACAAATGCTTGATTGATTTTGTACTTTCATTTTGTTCTCACAGAATAATTGCTGTGAATTATGCCGCACGCGATCGAGGTGTAACCAGGCATATGAGAGGTAAATCGGAAAATGTTTTGTCTTTTGATCGTACGGTACAATGACTTATTTACGTCTGCAGGTGAAGAAGCAAAAAATCATTGTCCAGAAATTGAGCTAGTTAAGGTGCCGAGTGTCCGTGAAAAGGCCGATCTAACGAAATATCGTGAAGCTGGAAAAGATGTGGCATCGGTACTACAAAGGTTTACCACATTGCTGGAACGAGCCAGTGTCGATGAGGCTTATTTGGACATAACGGAAAATGTTCGGAAACGATTCAAAGAGATGAACGATGGTACGTTCGTATTGACGCCGGACAAGCTGACAAATTGCTTTGCCGTGGGATATGATCACATCGGTGATTTCGTACAAAATCTGTCGAAGAAGGTTACGTTCAAAAAGGGCGCCGATAAGGTGAATGTGGAAGGAGGTGGTGACGAACAAGAGAAGCTGTTTACGAAATATGACATCAAACTGCTGATTGGTGCATCGATAGTAAATGAGATACGTGAAGCCGTCAAAAAGGAGACTGGTGAGTGTTGTTTCACAAGAACCGGTAAAGGTCCTCATGGCGAACAGTTTTTAGCCCCGTACGAAGTACTGGGGGCTTATAAGATTAATATGCCGTTTGTAACACGTCGAATTGGAAGCAGACAGTAAGGGCAAAGCATTTGGTTATGTTCATAGATGACGAATCCGCAATAAAAAAATGTCCGTCCGTCCGTCCGTCCGTCCGTCCGTCCGTCCGTCCGTCCGTCCGTCCGTCCGTCCGTCCGTGACCCCTCTAGCTAGAGTAAATCACAACCTTTTTTCAAAATTCTTTTTTTCCCCGATTGGTATCGACAAAAGTAAGGTCAAGTTCGAAAATGGGCATGGTAGGGTCGGCCCTTCCAGAGCTCGGGCCCTATAGATGTTTTTCAGTCTTTCGACGATATCTACCGAAATACGCACGCAATAGCTGCTTGTGATATATCAAATGAAAGGTATTGACGAGTAGAACAAAGTTGCTGAACATTGTTTTTGGGTAAGATGCAACGCGGGCTTGTTGGGAGGGCTCAAAGGTCGTTACTCGGCCCTAAGTGTTTTTTGCACATAAATCGAATAAATCTCATCCGATTTTGCTAGATTTTGTTTCATTTGAGAGATAATTGAATACCGAAAAGAATGATGACGAAAAAAGTTTCAATTTTGGGCCCTTGGACTAAGGCCGGTACTCGGCCCTAAGTGTTTTTTGCACATAAATCGAGTAAATCTCATCCGATTTTGCTAGTTTTTGTTTCATTTGAGAGATAATTGAATGCCGAATAGAATGATGGCAAAAAAAGTTTCAAATTTGGGCCCTTGGACTAAGGCCGGTACTCGCCCTAAGTGTTTTTTGCACATAAATCGAGTAAATCTCATCCGATTTTGCTAGTTTTTGTTTCATTTGAGAGATAATTGAATGCCGAATAGAATGATGGCAAAAAAAGTTTCAAATTTGGGCCCTTGGACTAAGGCCGCTACTCGGCCCTAAGTGGTTTTTGCACATAAATCGAGTAAATCTCATCCGATTTTGCTAGTTTTTGTTTCATTTGAGAGATAATTGAATGCCGAATAGAATGATGGCAAAAAAAGTTTCAAATTTGGGCCCTTGGACTAAGGCCGCTACTCGGCCCTAAGTGTTTTTTGCACATAAATCGAGTAAATCTCATCCGATTTTGCTAGTTTTTGTTTCATTTGAGAGATAATTGAATGCCGAATAGAATGATGGCGAAAAAGTTTCAAATTTGGGCCCTTGGACTAAGGCCGGTACTCGGCCCTAAGTGTTTTTTGCACATAAATCGAGTAAATCTCATCCGATTTTGCTAGATTTTGTTTCATTTGAGAGATAATTGAATGCCGAATAGAATGATGGCGAAAAAGTTTCAAATTTGGGCCCTTGGACTAAGGCCGCTACTCGGCCCTAAGTGGTTTTTGCACATAAATCGAGTAAATCTCATCCGATTTTGCTAGTTTTTGTTTCATTTGAGAGATAATTGAATGCCGAATAGAATGATGGCAAAAAAAGTTTCAAATTTGGGCCCTTGGACTAAGGCCGGTACTCGGCCCTAAGTGTTTTTTGCACATAAATCGAGTAAATCTCATCCGATTTTGCTAGTTTTTGTTTCATTTGAGAGATAATTGAATGCCGAATAGAATGATGGCAAAAAAAGTTTCAAATTTGGGCCCTTGGACTAAGGCCGCTACTCGGCCCTAAGTGGTTTTTGCACATAAATCGAGTAAATCTCATCCGATTTTGCTAGTTTTTGTTTCATTTGAGAGATAATTGAATGCCGAATAGAATGATGGCAAAAAAAGTTTCAAATTTGGGCCCTTGGACTAAGGCCGCTACTCGGCCCTAAGTGGTTTTTGCACATAAATCGAGTAAATCTCATCCGATTTTGCTAGTTTTTGTTTCATTTGAGAGATAATTGAATGCCGAATAGAATGATGGCAAAAAAAGTTTCAAATTTGGGCCCTTGGACTAAGGCCGGTACTCGGCCCTAAGTGTTTTTTGCACATAAATCGAGTAAATCTCATCCGATTTTGCTAGATTTTGTTTCATTTGAGAGATAATTGAATGCCGAATAGAATGATGGCGAAAAAGTTTCAAATTTGGGCCCTTGGACTAAGGCCGCTACTCGGCCCTAAGTGGTTTTTGCACATAAATCGAGTAAATCTCATCCGATTTTGCTAGTTTTTGTTTCATTTGAGAGATAATTGAATGCCGAATAGAATGATGGCGAAAAAAGTTTCAAATTTGGGCCCTTGCACTAAGGCCGCTACTCGGCCCTAAGTGCTCTTTGCACATAAATCGAGTAAATCTCATCCGATTTTGCTAGTGCGCAATTTTAAAAATGAACACTTTCAGTAAATTTGACCATGCCCAACTTGACTTGCATTTTGGTAACAGACGCATTAGAGGATTGTAGACGTATTAGGGTTCCGGGCGTATTACGGCTACGGACGTATTATGGTTACGGACGAAATAGGATTACGGGTCGTACGGGGCTAAGTTGCAGCAAACGCTCGACTGTTCTGATGCCTTGTTTTTAATCTGTTTTGGCTGAATTGGCTGTCTAAGCCACAGACAGTCTTAGCCAAAGATTTACCGCTCTTTGCACTTTTAGGCTTCGAATGCTCGGCCGGAATCGCACATAACAAAATTTTGGCCAAGCTCGTGTGTGGCATGAACAAGCCGAACAAACAAACTGTTTTGCCGGTTAAAAACGTCAGTCTCCTGTTTAGGTACGTAATCGATAGCCCGAGGTTTCTTTTTTAACTTTTGCGCTCATTTCTACTGAATTCCTCGTTCCGGTAGTGACCTACCTCTGCAGAAGATAAAAGGACTCGGAGGTAAATTTGGCGAAGATGTCTGCGACAAATTGAAAATCAAACTGATGTCGGAACTGAGTTCATTTTCTCTAACTGAACTGCAGAGAACATTCGACGATAAAACTGGGTAAGTCAATAAAAAGCTAGCGACGGAGCTGTTCCTAACCATCCAATCAATTCATTTTTCAGACTGTGGCTGTTTCAGATGGCCCAAGGTATTGATTTGGAAGCTGTTACTCCGAGGTTTGCATCGAAATCGATCGGGTGCTGTAAGAAATTCCCAGGTCGAAATTCCATTAAGGGAATAGCAACGCTAACGCACTGGTTAAATGAGTTGGCGACTGAAATCGTCGAACGATTGGACAAGGATGAAATTGAAAACAGTCGAGTAGCAAAACAAATTGTCGTTAGTTTTACACAGAAATTCAGTACCGAGGAAGTGGCCAGTACTCGATGCGTTCCACTAAATGATATTGATGTGGAGAAGATCGCTCACGATGCCTTGGATGTTATTAAGAAGAACACCGACGTTTTCTTCAAAAACGAACAGAATACGGTCATTTTGAATCCGATCACCCTGCTGGGCATAAGTGCCGGAAAGTTCGAGGACATTAACCAGCAAAAGAGAAATACGATCAGGGACCTGTTTAGCAAGGCAATCACCAATGAAAGCACGAAAAAAACGGAGATCGATTCAAGTGAACCTGTTAATGGTCCGGAAGCACGTAAGGCAGCCGATAGCAAACCTTCGAGCATTAAATCATTTTTTACGGCCGCAAAAGATGTTGCTGAAGAGAATAATCAAAAGAATGAAGTAGATCCCTCCATTGACAATGAATTCGATTGCAATAGCAACAGTTCAGTGGACATGTTAATCACCAACGCTGCAGCAGATTTGAAGACGATACATGAGGGCGATACGATCACCGTTGCAGCAGATTCGCCACCAGTACAAGACATAACAGCAACAGAGGTCAATGACACCATGTCCACTTTCGATTCAAATGAAAGGAATGAAAGGACGGCCAGTTCTTCGGTTGCCTTCCCCGAAAATGTCGAATCACAACAGCCGGGTCCATCAGGTCAATCCGATTACAAATCGAGTTATGTTGAATATCTTCGGCCTGACATACCCGACGAGTTCTTCGAAACATGTTCACAATGCCACAAGAAACTTTTGACCGTAGAAATGCAATCCCATCTGGACATGCATCTTGCGTTCCAACTGAGTGAGGAACAACGCATAGAGTTTCGTTCTCAGTTGAAGACGAAAACGTCGTCAGCATCGCCTCCAATTGCTAAAAAAGCCAAACTCGATCGAAACGCCAATCTGAATTCATCGAGTTCGGGCGGCAGTAAAGTGAGTCGAACCACAGATGCAACAGGTGCTAACGGCAAGGGAGTATTGACCAAGTATTTTGTAGCGAAAAAGGATGAGGCACCAGAGTCGTCGGTTCAGTGTGACGAGTGTGGAAAGTTCATTCCCATCGAAGGTGTTGTTGAACATTCCGACTACCATACGGCCAAGAAATTGCAAATGGAAATCAATTCGCTGAACGTGGCTCCGTTGGTTGGTAGTGCAGTAGGCCAAAATCCGAAAACAAAATCCCGAACCGATCCATCGACGGCGAAGAAACGAAGCATAGCTTCCTTCTTCAAAGCCGCAAATTGATGTGCCTCTTAGTGTTACGCCTTGGTTTTGTAAATTTCTGTTTTTAGGTTCGAAAAATGTCTACCTCAGTCTCGTTGTGTAATAAAATTGCGGGTTCAAAATGCGAACATCTTTGGTATATTGAAGAGCACACAAACATTACAAAAAAATGCAAAAACATTTGAACGATGGAAAATGGAGAGAATTCCCTTGCAGTTTAGGTGGCCTTTTTTCTTAAAGCCTTCGCTCGCATAGCTTCCATTTGAGAGAGAACTAGGCGATTTGCTGTTTCGGGGAAGAGTGCATGCATGCCGTTAATCACAAGCTGCATGATTGCGTGTGGATAGTAGCCAGTTGTGTGCCGTGAAATGCCGATTGTTTTCAGAGCCGATTCGACGAAACGATCTGCGCTGGGAGCCATCCATGTCGGCTTCCGTATTTTCGACATATTCGTTGCAACGAATCCAGGCAAAACGGACTGAACTGTTATTCCCTTCTTACCGTACTCGGTAGCTAAATCTTCGGAGAACTTGTCGACGAATGCCTGTTGGGTTATAATAGTCATGGTAGTAAAATTCAATCAGTTTTGGTTAGTAGATGAAAGACGCTACCTTGGACGCACTGTACACAGTCAATAGGGGATTTGGAATTGTAGCTGCCATGGATGAAATATTGATGATGACACCTTTCTTGCGTTCAACCATTCCGGGTAATACAATTTTGCACATATTCGTCACCGACACAATATTACACGTAACAATGTCGCCGAGCATCTTGTCCCGATCGGGAATGGTGAGGAAGTATTCGGGATTCGAATAACTCATTCCAACATTGTTGACGAGCACACCGACCGTCAAGTCTTGCAACTGTTGCTCAATGGCAGCATAAATTTCGGTCGAACCGGTGAAATCGACTGCAATGGTTTTCGTTTGGACTCGATGTTGTGATTCTGTGAAATGTGAAGGAACTAACTTTACATCGGAATGTTGTGGAGGACGTAAGTATTTCTCGTACCGATTTCTTTCGCAACGTCGTCCAACTTTGGTTTCGATCGGCTAATCAGCACCAGATTCTGACCTTCTTTGGCAAGCTGTGAATTGAAATAGAGGAGGAATTAGATCGATCTCAAACTGTTGTTGTCGTCTAAAGTAGTTACAGCTTTGGCATATGATTTTCCGATACCCTCCGTTGCACCGGTTACAACTGCAAATAGAAGGAAAAAAAAAGAATTTTATTTTGAGCTAGGAACTATATATAGTAAGTAACCGTTGTTCAGGTTAGGCACGGTGCGGTTGAATGAATTTTAACTGATCATTTCGATGCACTTTTGATATTTTTAGATATTATTAGTCAGCTCGGAGCCCTGAACAAGATTCCACAAAAATTTTTGATTTTCATCCGTACCGTCGGTGACAGTGGTGGACAGTGGTCCTGTCTACAGAGACAGTGGTGGAAAACTAGTTATGGTTGCAATCGGTAGTACCTGAAATTCTAATAACAATTGTACACAAAAATTTTACCATTAGTGCAAGGGAAGCCGGCAGAGACACGCTAAAGTTTAAAAAACGTGATTTTCAAACAGTCATACAGGCGTGGATACTTGAGGGATGAAGCTAATAAATAGTTCTCGCAGTAGAGCAACATCTCCTCTACCAATAACCAAAAAATTATTTTTGGAAGCAGTCTACGCAGAGTGCCGACAGTAGCTCAAAGTTTTTCCTTCATATTTGGTAAAATTTGCGACTTTCAGTGGCACCTGTAACACACTTACTCAAATTTTTTGTAATTAAAATGGTTAATTCCGAAATGCTGGAAGTCTCAGCTGTCCATCGACACCACACTTACAATGACTCATGTCAACAGTGCCGATATGTTGCGTGAATATAAGTGAGATTTGTCCTTCCACGACGAAATTTTGTGCTTGATTTGAAAAATCTTTGAAAATACCGCTGGGATGATTTGTTTGATTAACAAAGTTATAGAGACAACGAAAAAACCAAAAAACATCGAAATTTTGCTCTTTATATAGATATTTCAAATCATGTACAAAATTTCGTCGTAGAAGGACACATTCCACTTATTCACGCAACATTTCGGCACTGTTGACATGAGTCATTGTAAGTGTGGTGTCGATGGACAGCTGAGACTTCCAGCATTTCGGAATTAACCATTTTAATTACAAAAAATTTGAATAAGTGTGTTTTAGGTGCCTTTGAAACTCGCAAATTTTACCAAATATGGGAGGAAAAACTTTGAGCTACTGTCGGCCTCTACGTAGACTGTCTCCAAAAATAATTTTTTGGTAATTGGTAGAGGAGATGTTGCTCTACTGCGAGAACTATTTTTTAGCTTCATCCCTCAAGTATCCACGCCTGTATGACTGCTTGAAAATCACGTTTTTTAAACTTTAGCGTGTCTCTGCTGGCTTCCCTTCCACTAATGGTAAATTTTTTTTGTGCAATTGTTATTAGAATTTCAGGCACTACCGATTGCAACCATAACTAGTTTTCCACCACTGTCTCTGTAGACAGGACCACTGTCCACCACTGTCACCGACGGTACGGATGAAAATCAAAAATTTTTGTGGAACCTTGTTCAGGGCTCCGAGCTGACTATTAATATCCAAAAATATCAAAAGTGCATCGAAATAATCAGTTAAAATTCATTCAACCGCACCGTGTAGGAAAAATATTGGTCACATTAACGGTGTCGCAACGGTATAAGAAAGTAGCGGTAACTCCGAAATGAAATACCGGTAGTATAACCGGTACTAGTACCGGAAACACTCACTACTGAAACCCGGTTTTGAACATAAAGTTCCGTGATTGGTACTATTGTTGCCAACTTTCGGCACCCTGGACTTTACTTTACTTAAATAGTCGAGGAATGCCTCCAAATAAATTTCTAAAAATCTATAACTGAATTCTAGATTTTTAGAAATTTATTTGGAGGCATTCCTCGACTATTTAAGAGTGATATCGCGAAATCTTCGAACAACTTTGGGACAAGGGGTCACAGATATTATTGACTTATAGCTCATTCGATTCGTTGACCTTTTGCGAGTAAAACGTAGTACTACATTTGGTGAACTTTATTTTGTTGTCTACGCTCGAGGTCATGAAGTAAGGGCCTGCCAAAAGGGGCCCAAAATTGTTTTCTCGCGATTAGTCGAGTAAAACCATTTTGGGAAAAAACTTTTTTAGCTAGGCTTGTAGGCCTTGAAGAGACGCACATTTTGAACATGTTGACCTGTTGGTGATATCAATCATTTTAGGTGAAAAAATTGGTGATTTTCCCAAGTCCCTGACCGCCTGCAGTGACATAAGTCCGAGACATGGTATGTATGGTGAGAGAACCTAGTCTCTGTAGTACCATAACATGCATAACATGTAAAGACATCCTTGGATAAGTTTCACTGCAAAGGGTTGTAGCGACTTTAGCTGAAGTCCACCCCAAGTCGACGAAATTTTATCCCTTTATTTCGTTTGTTTTTCGCTTTTTTGAGGTTTTTTGTGTGGCCATTCATTATTTATTGTTGACAAGAGTGAGATCAACTAAAATAAAGAATTTTTCGATGTATTCACGTGGTACTTATAGTCTTGGAACCCGAATTTCGATCTATTTGGACTATTTTCTATATAAAAGTGGGATATGAAGCATTTTTGGACTTTTTTTTGTGGCTATTCAATATTTCTATTCTGTCACAAGTGGCAGATGTTGAGGAACCTATTGTTAGGAAAATGAGACTAATTAGTGACGCAAATTTCTTTTTGTAAAATTTTCTTTCACAAATTTTGTGAGTCAATTTTTTGTTGATAAAACTTTTGCGTACGACGCACAATGCGTCACCCTCAGCGATATCAGTTATTTTGTAAGTAAGATAAAGGACTTGCGTCACATTTACCCTTTAAGGGTTTTTTGACTGATCGTAATTTCTCCTAGGTGTTATTGCAGTTAAGAGACACAAGATGTACTTTTCAATCTTTAGTCGAATAAAAAGAGTAGGGACGCTTCTCAAAACTGTTGCAAAAATTTCAAACTTTGGCGGCTAAATTTTTTTTTTTTTTTGAATTTTTAGATGGCATTTTAGGTGCACGGATTTAATTGCTTAGTTATAGTTATATGAACCGCAGCGAGACCATTAAAAAGTAATTAAACATTTCCAAATTGCACTTCTTGCATTAATGACTGCTTGTCTATATCTGTGTTCAATCGCTTTTCCAATTATTATGCAGATGTAAACAATCAATGGGAATGTATTTATAAGTACCCATATTTATATGAAACTAGAACCTTCGGAGCACCGCTTTGTTACCAGGTACATGCACACAGGTTACAATTTAAATATATTTGAAATATAAATTGCTAATCATGGTATACGAACGGTAAGGTAATCGTCACATTCCTATAACTTTCACGTTTTGGCGAAATGTTATACATTGTCATAGTAAGCAAAATGATTTGTTAATAAAAATGACGGTCAGTTACGGTTCTGTTCACTAAAATTCGGATCTTGAAAAAGGCGATAAATGTTAAGGATGATGGTGAAATGGCAGTAGTGATTCCACAAAAACGAGCCATCAGAACAGTCGGAGCGTTTGCTGCGACTGAGCCCCGTACAAGCCCGTATATCTATTGCGTACGTGACCCTGGTGCGTCTGTCACCCTACTTTGACCGTAGGCCTATGCGCCGGTTAAAGTAGTTAAAGTAAAATTATTATGAAATGTGTATATCTTAGAAATTGCGCATAGCGCAATTACGAAGCCCCGTACGACGTTCCTTTCAAATAAAACAAAAATTTCAAATAGCCCTAAAATTTTAATTTTTTGAGTATAAATACACATAGGGCCTAGTATCGGCCTCAGTCCGAGGATCCAAATTTATTTTTCAACTACATTCTATTCGGCCTTTGATTACCTTCCAAATGAAACAGAAAATACGGAAAACGGATGAAATTTGCTCGAGTTATATGTAAAATACACATAGGGCCCTAGTAGTGGCCTTAGTCCAAGGACCCAAATTAATTTTTTTTTCAACAACATTCTATTCGGCCTTTGATTACCTTCCGAATGAAACAAAAATTACGAAAAACGGATGAAATTTACTCGAGTTGTATGTAAAATACGCATAGGGCCCTAGTAGCGGCCTTAGTCCGAGGACCCAAATTTAATTTTTTTTCAACAACATTCTATTCGGCCTTTGATTACCTTCCAAATGACACAAAAATTACGAAAAACGAATGAAATTTACTCGAGTTCAATGTAAAATACACATAGGGCCCTAGTAGTGGCCTTAGTCCAAGGACCCAAATTTAATTTTTTTTTTCAACAACATTCTATTCGGTGTTCGATTATCTTTCAAATGAAACAAAAATTACGAAAAACGGATGAAATTTACTCGAGTTATATGTGAAATACACATAGGGCCCTAGTAGCGGCCTTAGGCCAAGGACCCAAATTTAATTTTTTTTCAACAACATTCTATTCGGCATTCGATTACCTTCCAAATCAAACAAAAATTACGAAAAACGAATGAAATTTACTCGAGTTATATGTAAAATACACATAGGGCCCTAGGAGTGGCCTTAGTCCAAGGACCCAAATTTATTTTTTTTTTCAACAACATTCTATTCGGTGTTCGATTATCTTTCAAATGAAACAAAAATTACGAAAAACGGATGAAATTTACTCGAGTTGTATGTAAAATACGCATAGGGCCCTAGTAGCGGCCTTAGTCCGAGGACCCAAATTTAATTTTTTTTCAACAACATTCTATTCGGCCTTTGATTACCTTCCAAATGACACAAAAATTACGAAAAACGAATGAAATTTACTCGAGTTCAATGTAAAATACACATAGGGCCCTAGTAGTGGCCTTAGTCCAAGGACCCAAATTTAATTTTTTTTTTCAACAACATTCTATTCGGTGTTCGATTATCTTTCAAATGAAACAAAAATTACGAAAAACGGATGAAATTTGCTCGAGTTATATGTAAAATACACATAGGGCCCTAGTAGCGGCCTTAGTCCAAGGACCCAAATTTAATTTTTTTTTTCAACAACATTCTATTCGGTGTTCGATTATCTTTCAAATGAAACAAAAATTACGAAAAACGGATGAAATTTGCTCGAGTTGTATGTAAAATACGCATAGGGCCCTAGTAGCGGCCTTAGTCCGAGGACCCAAATTTAATTTTTTTTCAACAACATTCTATTCGGCCTTTGATTACCTTCCAAATGACACAAAAATTACGAAAAACGGATGAAATATACTCGAGTTATATGTGAAATACACATAGGGCCCTAGTAGCGGCCTTAGGCCAAGGACCCAAATTTAATTTTTTTTCAACAACATTCTATTCGGCCTTCGATTACCTTCCAAATCAAACAAAAATTACGAAAAACGAATGAAATTTACTCGAGTTCTATGTAAAATACACATAGGGCCCTAGTAGCATTTCACTTCTAAGGCCCTAACTCACGGTCCACTCACCCGATTTAAAAAAACTTTTTTTTCCTACATTGGTATTGACAATACCTATCATTTGCCATGTCATTTACATTTCCATCGTTTGTTTTGCCATAAATATCACCAAAAGACCTTAAATCACTTAGGTGGCCCTAACTCACGAAGGGCCGACCCGAATATGCCCATCTTCGAACTTAGCCTCACTATTTCGACTATCTTTCAGGGGGAAAAAAAATTTTGAAATCGGATTTGATTTTTTCAAGATATCGACGTGACGGACAGACGGACAGACGGACAGACAAAATTTTTATAGCGGATTCGTCATCTATGAACAATGAACATAGGCAAACACTTTGCCCTTACCGTCTGCTTCGAATTCCATCAATTACACACGGCATCGTAATCCTATAAGCCCCTTCGTACTTCGTACGGGGCTAAAAATCTGATTTGATTCACACGTCCAGCAGAAATACCTCATTGCTACATGGTAGTCGCATGCAAGGTTCTGAAAGAACAGGTTAAGACACTTACGAAGCGTTTGTCTAAGCGTTTGAAACAGTCTGGAAAGCAATGGTTGATTGAGTTGCTGGCACTAAAAGTGTAAAAATTCACAAAAGGTAATTTTTTACGATCAATTTGCTGAAATTATGATTAAAAGTTTCCTTGTGTCATCGATTCGATATGACTGACTGAGTTGCACATTAATATAAAGAATTCTAATGTTATGCATGGGATGAGGTCGTAGAATATATAGAAATGTGATGACATAAGTTATCATCAATTCTAACCGTTAGATCGTAAAATATAAATCATTTTTAACAAATGCAATAAGGGCATAACCTATTGTTGCGACTAGCTGATTTATGTGTCATTAAATACATTTTGATTAAATTATAGACTATGTGCTTATGACATCTGCTTCATACAAGGGGGTTGTCTGTTTGAATCTATCATTTATTTCTGTAGCGAGAAAATCGCAACTATTACGCTGACAGTAGAGAGCACCATAACGGTATTATTGTGAGAGCATCAAAAATTCATATTCAAGACTTTGCACACGATAGAAGAAATGATAATTATTCAATCGAAGAAATGCGTCCTATGAACAACAATATGCCAATCGTTGAATGAATAAATTAATTTATTATTAATATCACGTATAAAGAATTTTTAGTCTTTGTAAACGAACGGCGATCGAGTGTGATGTTATTTTTAGGTTCCGAACCACTATCGAAATTTGGATGTTTCAAATATTTATTTTACTTGAGATTCTCATCACTTCGCTTCAACATACCAGATAGGAAATTTTACAATTTTTGTTAGAGTTCGTTGGAATCTATGAAAAATGATCTAACTAAACTTTACGCCAATGAATTAACAGGCACTTGAAATAGTCATTTGTCGATTTCGCCTTTTTTTACAATCTCAGTGTCATGTGATTTTATTTACATTTATTTACAGCTTCACCACCGCAAACTCCCTAAGCAACCATTTTTTGTTTTTCCGTTACTAGTCGAACCACGGGTTGAGTATAGAATCAACGCACTTCAAGCATGAGTGGTACTCAAAATAAGGTACTGAAATTTGACAGTGTACAACTGTATAACACTGTAAAAAGTCGTTTCATACAAAATAACAAGGTTCTGAAAGAACAGATTAAGACAACCACGAAGGCGGATAACACCGAAATTGATAAACGCACTCAGTACAGATTGTGTGAGAAATCAAGACTTCTGTAAGCTTGCAGCACAAAAGTACTTGGTTCATTTATATGTGGGACGATAGTAGGTGAGGCCAGCTACAACACCCCATACTCAGTTCCGCGGAACATCGAAGCTGCAGAGAAGGCGGACTCTCCGAACATTCACTATATTTTTAGTCGTAACTCTCGTGGATCTACTCGCACCAAGCGCTGCGTATACTCTATCTGTAGGCCTTTCCAGGGCCGACATTCGTACAACAATATAACAATTTAAAATCATTTTTTCTGGAGTTATTGCCGAAAAACTGTTTTCGGTACCCTCTGACATGTCTTCACTTTTGAACGCTTTTCACAGAAACCAAATTTTTTTTAGAAAAAGTGAAAGATACGTGTTTTCTAGAATTGAAAGACGAATCCAATGAGCTATCACTCATTAAAATCGGAGACCGCTTGTTTCCAAAGTTTAAAAAAATCACCTGAAGATTTGGAGATATCACTCTTAAGTCAACTCTAAGTTGCGTCAACGGCTACGAAGTTTATGTGAAAAGGGTAACTTAACAGAAACGAAATTCCGAATTTTCCTGAAAAACATTTTCTTCAAGTTGATTTCAAACACAATCTGTACTGAGTGCGTTTATCAATTTCGGTGTCACAAGCCTTCGTGGCTGTATGACCCTTTTCTTTCAGAACCTTGGTAGAAATGTTTTTTTAAGGAAAATTCGGAATTTTGCAAAATCTTTTACTTCACTAATTTAACATAAAATTTTGCTACAAAAGGCCACGCTGACCACAGTACATTGACTGTTTTTACTTTTATTGACAATAACAGATGATATTTTGCCGTCTGCAAAAGTTTTCGTCTGCAACGTTGTCGTCTACAAATTAATGAAATAAACCATTGGATTTTCCTAGATGGAAGCACCTCCGTTCTGCTTCCTTGTACCTAGCCTCAAGCTTCTAATAAAAAGCATCTCAACATTTTTAAACATTTTGCTTGGAATACCGATAAAGAGTTCTTCCGGTGCCGTTAATAGCGACAGTATTTTTCAAATAATTTGTTATCCACACCGAATAGCGACAAAAAATTTCTTCAAAAAATTTGACTGGCACCTTTGACTATGTTCTTATCTGTTAGATAAGTATTATACAATTTACACACTTACCAGCCCATTCTCCTAGCTCTCTAAATTTAATTGGTGATCCAACAAAATTCGGACCGATAATATTTTCATACAGCCACGGCAGCACAAACCGCAGAATTTGAACAATCAATACAAACACGGCAAAACCACTGAACCACCCCAAACACGACATAGTTTCTATGCGATATTCTTACTTCTTTTCAAAATGAAAACAAAACTTATTTCGTTTTTAATTTGTGTACAACGAGACACCGAAAATTATGTAACCGCGAGTACTTAAATGACTTGGCTCGAAGGGACGGTATGTCGTGGCCTTTGTTGAATTGGTCAAACCAAAATTTAATTTAAATTTAAATTCACTGAATATGCATCGATGACTTTGCACATTAGCCGAGTCAGCTCTAAGTTTGTAGTAGCTTGAAAAATCGACCGACTAATTTAGTCGGCAAAATTTTACTGATACGAGGTGTCATATCCACGAAACCACACAAGCACAATATACGAAAAAAATATTGATGATAAGAGAAAATGGTATAAAGTAAAAACCCCTCTGCAAGTGGAATAACTTATTTCTTTCTTTCTTTTGTGTTAATTACAGTGTTGTAGTATAGTATATAGTCGTAGTAAACCAAATAAAATGGTAAATGCTGTATGCGTTAATATATGCACTTGTGCACACAAAGTTAAATTAAATATTTCCTTTCCGTTCAGACCGATACTGATTAAGTTACTTAATACTTATATAGAATAGAACACACACTTAAAATGCTGGTTGTTAATAAAGTATACCGAACGAAGAACCGTACCGCATACATTCGATTCATTTTGATGGAAATTGAAAATGGTTTGGGCATGCGTGAATTTATACCACATTTATTTGTGGATCGTCTGACGGTAGAACAAAAAAAAGTCCCTACACGTTTTATGCCACCAAGTGTGGGGCTATCTTATTATGCATGAAATTGGACGAACTTTTCTCATAATCGGAACATGCAAATTGACGAAGGGCAACATTATGTAGTAGATACTACAAGGTGGTAAATAAAATTTTGAGGATAGTTGCACGAAGCATATAAATTAGAGTCACATGCTGCATTCATCAATGTGTCAACGCATTTCGGCAATATATACAATGTTTAAGGAGAGCGATTTTTGACCACTTTGTTTAAACTGGTCTCGGGGTCACACGTCAAAATGAGAGAAATCACATACAAATTTAAACTGGGCTCAACTCTCAATTTCTTTTTTCATTGATGAATATTTGACAGCTGACCACGAGACCAATTAAATTTAGCTGGTTTTCGCTCTCCTTAAACACTGTATAGAGTGTTATGATGAAAGAGATAGAAATATTTTGACAAGTACCCCAAGGCAACTTATAATAAACTGGTCATCGGTCCTCTCGCTCTAAACGTAACATGTTGAAAGAGAAAGCAATATTTTGACAAGTACCCCAAAGCAAGTTATGATTAACTAGTCTTCGGTTCTCTCGCTCTGATCATAACAGTCTATTTAGCTATGATCGATTGATGTTTTTCAGCAAGACCACATGTGTGCATTTCAAAAAGTCCAATTCAATAACGAATTTGCGTGAAGCGCTCACTTAGGCAATTTCTCGCAAATTTCTGCTCTTTCGTAAAGTTTGTTGTGCTGTGCACGTCTCTCCCTCTTATCACTAAAGAAGAGTTATTTGGAATAGTTCTGGGCGTAGATTCTCGTAGCAATCGTAACTTTAAGAATTCGTAACTTGTTAGTTCTTATAGGATTTTATACGTGCAACTTCGAATTCTTAAAGTTACGAACGCTACGAGAATCTACGTCCAGGCACACCAATTTCGATTGCAATTGATTTTTTGTCTGAATAATTTAAAAGCAAAATGATCTGTTGAATTGAATGATTTGGCGACATCATTTGCATATCATTTGAGAGCATTTAATAACGCACTGTAAAACATGTGGGAAAATTCACGCCGTAAGTGTGCCTAAAATTTGAATTTTAAGTGAACGATTCGATGAAAAAGTGAACCGAAAAATACATTTCAACGCTTCATTGTATGAAAATGACGCTACGTTAGAAAGACCTCCGCACTTTCCATTTTAAATTTCGACCGCACCGGCGTCAATGTTTCATACATAATAGTACTGTATTTGGCAGCTGTCATTTAAAGCACTTCTGCTTGACGACGTGCGATGATAGAATGGATAAACGAATCTACTAACCGGTCATTCAAATCGACATGAAAATTTGCTGTGTAGAAGGGTAGGACAGACAATGGTGAAATTTTGAAAAAGCTGAAGTAGCTTTGAGCTTTTCTTTCGCCTGTGTCAGTTAGTTATCTTGTTGCTTAAATGCTGACCTGAAAAAAGTTGTTTTCCTAACTTCGCGTTGTGTATTTTCCACGTCGTTTCGGAGAAACGTTGTTCCTAACTTATGCTAATAGGCTTCTTCAGCGAATGAGAAGTTTCCAACACGAGTCGGAGTCGATATTTCAACACTAGTTAGGAAAACGTACTATTGCGGTACTGAACTACATAAAATGATTTGACTTTATTCGATTTCCTTAGAAATGTGTTCCTTTCCTGTTAAATTCAGTTATAGTGCAGGGTGATTAACCGACATTTCAAGACATTTCAACTGGCAATACCAAGGACTGAAAAATGATTCACACAAAAAAAGAATGAATCACGGAATCGTCGAACGCATTCAACCAGTTACTTTGCAGCGGACAAAGAGAAGAAATGAAATAAATAAAGAAGAAAAAAAACACAAAAACTTATATAGCCAAACCACCCTTCACATTTTATTAACCCTCACTCGTATTTTTACAATATATATATTATACTACACGGACGTGGGAACGTAGGTCGATTCGTTCGTCTGAAAATGTGTACAAAAATTTCATCAGTCATCAGGCACACACAGTGTTTCGTTTCATATTTGTAACGAGTGTGTTTTTTCCATTCCCTACAGCAAAAATACGTAATCAATTAGTGAGAAGATAAAGATGAAAAAATTTAAATTTAATTTAAATCCATAAAGTGAGCTAAAGTGAATTCTAGTAATATTTTGGGTAGAACGGAATGTTGATTTCTTCTCTTTTTTTTGTCTTGTACAATTATATATTGCATATGGTTTGAACTCTATGTATGTTACGGAAAAGAAAAAAAAAAAGTTCAAATATTGATTTTTCCAAGTTATACCGAGTAAAAAAGGGAAAATAATATTCAAAAAATTCTCTGTACAGTAACATTCATCGTATTTATATTTTGTGTGTGTCTGTAGCAATATTGTAGCGTTTGGATTTTGGTTATGTTTCCAATTTCCTTTTCTTTTTTTTAAAAACAAAAAGAAGAAAATTTTGTTTTTTACTTTTACTTTTACGTTCAATTAAACGTTGACGAATGTTTATAGTTAACTTTCTTGGCATAGAGGAACGCACTTTTAAAGAGGATATTGTACGAGAGTTAAAAACTAAATAATTTTGAGTGATTTCGGTTTTATAAATCTTTGATTTTTTCTTGTTTTGTTTTATTTTTATTTATTTTTTATTGGAAATGAATTTAATCGTACAACGATAGCCATCACTTGTATAAAAGTAAAAAGTATATTAATCTAACTTTTAGTGAGTAAATTGATTCTATATTGCACCTTGGTGACATATTATCCTTATCACAACTGGGCTAAATTACAGTTTAGTGGAACAACCCCGATTTGGCCGAAAGTAGATGGGATCGACAGGGAGAGGTCACCTGATGACGAAACAACAAGATTTGGGGCGCGGAAGCCCCTCACTGAGCCGCCAGGGCCCTCCAAAGTTTTCCCACTTTTTCCAATTTTCGCGTGTTTTTTTTACGGAATCGACAGGAGAAGGTCCACTGATGACAAAACAACAAGAATTAGGAAGCAATAGCCTCCCCTGTGGCCGCCAGAGCACTCCAAAGTTTTCACAGTTTTTCCAATTTTTGCGTTTTTTTTAAGGAATCGACAGTATGAGGTCCACTGATTACAAAACAACAAGAATTGACGCGCACGAGGTCCTTCCAAAGGTGTCTCGGCCTCTCAGAAGAAATTTTCCTTGTACGAAATGCCGAAGACTAAAGCTTACGACGCCGCGAAAACAACGAAAGACGAAGAACCCTCTACTGCCACCGACTCAGAGACGGAATAAGATGAGTGCAACTAGATACATTCGTAATTTCATTGCAACAAGGGCATCAGTACATATAAAACACAAAAAATGACGATTCCGTATAAAAAACGCAAAAATTCGAAACACTGTGAAAATTTTGGAGGACCCTGGCGGCCAGGGGAGAGGCTATTGCTTCTTCATTCTTTTATTTTGTCATCAGTGGACCTTCAACTGTCGTTTCCGTCAAAAAAAAACACGCAAAAATTCGAAAAAGTGTGAAAACTTTGGAGGGCCCTGGTGATTCATGGAGGTGCTTGCGCGCCCCAAATCTTGTTGTTTCGTCATCAGGTGACCTTCCCCTGTCGATCCTATCGACTTTCGTCCAAATCGGGATTGTTCCACTAAACTGCAATTTTGCCGTATACAAATTTTACAAGTTTTACAAACATTAAATTACTAGTCAAAACTTTGAAAAAAAATTAAAACATCGACTCGGGAAGTCAGTCTCTATACAGTCAAAGTGAACACATAACATCAAATCCAATCAACTTAAAAGTTCGTCATCTACAACCTCGTCATCTTCCTTCAGTATTTCTTTCACTCTCGCCTTAATATCATTACGACTTAACACCATAAGACCACTATACTTGTTCACTCGTCTGATTATTTTTGCCAACGGTTGATTATATCCATAATTCGTTTCGTAGACAACTTCAGCCAGTGGTCTATCATTCCTGAACGGTCGATGCTGCTGTCTTCTGATGAATATCGCCTCAATATTCACATCATTGATTCTTTTGTTATACAAGTTGTATGCCATTTGAGCATTGGTGATCTTTCTGCGTGTAGATAATTTGTCCAGTCCAATTTTCTTACATCGCTCTTCGTATGGTTCCAGTCTGTACGGCGGACTACGGTTTGTGTCTCCCAAAGCATACATAACAAACTGTTTTTGAACTGACTCGATGTCATTGCTGTAGTTCTGTTGGTCCCAAATAGCTGACGCAAATTCCAGTTTTGACCTTACGTATGCATTATACAGCACCACCAATGCTCTTGTGCCAAACTGTCCTGTTGATACAGACTTAATAAAACCCATTGACTGTCTCGCCCTGGTTATACTTCTTTCCATGTGTGCGATAAGCGTAAACTTCACATCGACCGGGATGCCAAGATCTCGAACTTCCTGCTTTCTTTCAACGACATGATCCCCCATAAAGTACGTAACGTAATGCGGATCGTTCATTCGTGCTATTGTGATTACTTCGCATTTCTCCAGGTTAAACGGAAGCCTGTTCCTTTCGCTCCATCTGAACACGTTGTCAATGTCAGCTTGGAGTTGTCTTGAGGCAGCCGACGAACCAACTTCCATTAACAATTTTATGTCATCCGCAAATAGAAGTGGAAGTGCAAATGACACACACTCCACAATGTCATTAACACCAATTAGGAACAATGTTGGGCCAAGAATACTTCCAGCAGGAACACCTGAAGTTGCTGTATAAGTCCTAGATTTGACATCACCAATTACAACATAGAACAGCCGGCCAACAAGAAATCCAAAAAACCATCTGGCAGTTCTTTTTCCAATGCCAAACCATTTCATTTTTAGCCCCGTACGAAGTACAAAGGGGCTTATAGGATTACGATGCCGTGTGTTATTGATGGAATTCGAAGCAGACGGTAAGGGCAAAGTAATTGCCTATGTTCATAGATGACGAATCTGCAATAAAAATTTTGTCTGTCCGTCTGTCACGTCGATATCTTGAGTAAATCAAATCCGATTTCAAAAATTTTTTTTTTCCTGAAAGATAGTCGAAATAGTGAGGCTAAGTTCGAAGATGGGCATATTCGGGTCGGCCCTTCGTGAGTTAGGGCCACCTAAGTGATTTAAGGTCTTTTGGTGATATTTATGGCAAAATAAACGATATAAATGTAAATGACACGGCAAATGATAGGTATTGTCAATACCAATCCAGGAAAAAAAAGTTTTTTAAAATCGGGTGAGTGGACCGTGAGTTAGGGCCTTAGAAGTGAAATGCTACTAGGGCCCTATGTGTATTTTACATAGAACTCGAGTAAATTTCATTCGTTTTTCGTAATTTTTGTTTGATTTGGAAGGTAATCGAATGCCGAATAAAATGTTGTTGAAAAAAAATTAAATTTGGGTCCTTGGCCTAAGGCCGCTACTAGGGCCCTATGTATATTTCACATATAACTCGAGTATATTTCATCCGTTTTTCGTAATTTTTGTTTCATTTGGAAGGTAATCAAAGGCCGAATAGAATGTTGTTGAAAAAAAATTAAATTTGGGTCCTTGGACTTAGGCCACTGCTAGGGCCCTATGTGTATTTTACATATAACTCGAGCAAATTTCATCCGTTTTTCGTAATTTTTGTTTCATTTGGGAGGTAATCAAAGGCCGAATAGAATGTAGATGAAAAAAAAATAAATTTGGGTCCTCGGACTAAGGCCGTTACTAGGGCCCTATGTGTATTTTACATATAACTCGAGCAAATTTCATCCGTTTTTCGTAATTTTTGTTTCATTTGGAAGGTAATCAAAGGCCGAATAGAATGTAGTGGAAAAAAAAATTAAATTTGGGTCCTCGGACTAAGGCCGCTACTAGGGCCCTATGTGTATTTATACTCAATAAATTAAAATTTTAGGGCTATTTAAAATTTTTGTTTTATTTGAAAGGAACGTCGTACGGGGCTTTGTAATTGCGCTATGCGCAATTTCTAAGATGTACACATTCCATAATAATTTTACTTTAACTACATTAACCGGCGCAATAGGCTTACGGTCAAAGTAGGGTGACAGACGCACTAGGGTCACGTACGCAATAGATATACGGGTTTGTACGGGGCTCAGTCGCAGCAAACGCTCCGACTGTTCTGATGGCTCGTTTTAATGAAGATTCGATGGCAAAGTTTGTCAAATGCATTTGTAAAGTCATCATAAAAGATGTCGAGTTGCTTTCTACTTGATAATGCTTCGTGTGCTTTACTTTTACGTTCAATTAAACGTTGACGAATGTTTATAGTTAACTTTCTTGGCATAGAGGAACGCACTTTTAAAGACGATATTGTACGAGAGTTAAAAACTAAATAATTTTGAGTGATTTTGGTTTTATAAATCTTTGATTTTTTTTGTTTATTTTTATTTTATTTTTTATTTTATTTTTTATTGGAAATGAATTTAATCGTACAACGATAGCCATCACTTGTATAAAAGTAAAAAGTATATTAATCTAACTTTTAGTGAGTAAATTGATTCTATATTGCACCTTGGTGACATATTATCCTTATCACAACTGTATAATATACTAGGTACTATCTGAGTTCTATCTTAAATAAATTGTAAACATAAAATATTATTTTATGATAATATAGCAAAATATAATGAACTGGAACCTCTAGTACACCTATATAGTATATAGAGGATCTATCTATCTTATGTATTCATATTAACCGTTACCAGTAATTATAAATGTTTCCCAATTAGTGGTAATTTGTTGTTTCTTGTTTTCTTTTTTCTCTTTGACTAACGAATCTATTCAATTTAACTTTTATTAATAGCCACACCATAATACCACCACAACAACAACCAAAACAAACAAAAAAAAACAAATTCCATTTTTTCAATTATTCTATGATTTTAGGTTGTTATTCAAAAAATGGTAAGCACAACAATTTCACTTGACAACAAAACGCCATCTACATCTGATCCTAAAGCCATTGCCGTACCATTAGCTACAACTAGCGTGCAAAAATTAGACCTATCATCCAGTTTGAATGAGAAAATTTCAATTTTATTTCCTAAATGCCGTCCAAAAAGTGATATCAATTTGAATCCAATGAACATTAACTCAATGACGACTCCGACCCCATCGTCTCTGTCATCAGAATCGTCGTCTGCCGCGACAAAATCACCAAACATCAATACCAATCCGTTTTTAATGAGTCGACAGCCGGTGGTCGAGAAGACTTCCTACTATTACAAGACAAAGGAAGACTATGACTTTCAGCCGAATTCAGCCGTTTCAAATTATACGCAAAAATTGTTGTCCCAGAAGCAAACGTACTACAATTCTAGTCAAAACCCATTTATCAAAGAAAATCACTGGGAGACGCGAAAACGGACACCGAATACAACGCCAGCGAGTACTGTATTAAATTCTCCCGATTTAACGGAGATAGAGACACGAGTCAGTTATCCGAAAACCGGTCATCATATTAGGGTAGGCAGAAGCCCGGTGAATCATACAGATGGGCCTAGCTCCGTTGAAATTGTTTCGCCCACCAAAATGGCAGTTGAAGATGGTGAAGTTGTTGTCTTCGATGACATCGGCGAGAATTGGCAAAGTACATACACATTTTTAACTCATTGACTGCGGATTGTCATGCAATACTAACGATCTATTTTTCTCATTTTAAATTCATTTGTGTCCACCAACATTTAGACTTGCGAATTACAACGGACTCTCAACACGCTGCCTCGTTGGATGACTATGCGACGATACGGCAACATGCTGCGTTAGACAATACGGTCGGCAAATCGAATTACGATGCTGGTATCGAGTATTTAGATAGAAATTACGGCAATGCGTCGATTGGAGACTCACTGAAAAACATTTCGGGAATCATGGGTGAGTTAGCCTGAAGCACAGCCGAGGGATTCTTTTGAAAAACAGCCTACCGAAATCGGACCCATTTTCCAGTGGACTTTTTTGTATGTGCCTAGCGAGATATTCGACCCTAGAAGCCAAAACCACTTTCAAAAACATAGCTAACGCCGACCCGTACGAAACACCTATTCGTATCAAAAGCCTTTACTGTGAAACTCTTCATTTCTTTTACTTCATTCTCTACTGAAAAGCTATTCGCCCTTTAAAATCACTTACATTATCCACTCTTTGCCTTGTTATCATATACAAATAAATTGCCGGAGGCAATATAGACAGCCCCGTACGAAGTCAACTTTCATAAATTCCTATTTAAACAGCTATATACCGCTATATTTACCTATAAATAAACATTTCACAGATGAATATGCTATTATATCGCTGTATATGCCTGTATATAGCTCAATATAGGTGAATATAGATATATATATATAGATGTCCATATATGGAATGCCTGAAACACCCCACACACATAACAAATTATTTACATGTTAACAGAAACTCTCGTAAGTACCATTTCTCCCAAGATATATCACTTTTATGAAAATCCAATATGGCCACCGGCAGCCATTTTGTTAGGAGACCGGAAATTTTACCGACGCTTTACATTCGTTAATACCTTTCAAACAAAAAAAAATTCATGAAATTCGGTCAAAATTTACTCGAGATATTGACAAAATACTCCACGTTCACTGTACGGCCGAGTAGCCAGATAAGAGCTCACTCCAAGAGACCTAGCTCACGCTCCGGAGAACATAATTTCAAAAACTTTTTTTTCCCTGATTGGTACGGTCAATACCTATCTAATAAAGCTAAAACAGACGAAATATGTTGAAATGTGACCGACCTACAAGCAAAAACTGCTTGCCGCCCTGTGCCTGTTTCACACCAAGGGGTCTAACTCACGAGTCGGTCATCCGATTTCCATAAACTTTTTTTTTGTCGATCGGTATTGTAAATACCTTTTATTTGACGTATCACTTACAAGTGTAACGTTTGAATGTCCGGAGATATCTTCGAAAAACCGTAAAGCACTTATTGGGCCACAGCTCGGGAAGGGTCGATACAAAATCACTCATCTTCGAACTTAGCCTGTCTTTTGACATTACCAAACGGGAAAAAAAAGAATTTTCAAAATCGGATGCGTTTTACTCAAGTTATCGTGCAGACGGACAGACGGACAGACGGACATTTTTTTTTCACTGATTTGGCATCTCTAGACAACCACAATAGGTTTCCCCTTACTCAGGGAGTCCAATTCGACGTGTTACAAACGTATGCGTAAACCTATAAGACCCCAGTACTTCGTACGGGTCTAAAAATTCTTCGAAGTTTGTGTGGCTGGTGAAAGGTGATCAAAAACCGAAAACTTGCACTTTTCTTACAAAAATTTCTCCAGTTACACGAGCCGTACAGGATCTTGTGGGGTGTCATTAGAAAGGTAATTGCATGTACTTCCGGGACAAATAGGGACTTATTGGGTTTAAAATTCAACGACACTGAAATGTGTGCAGTTAAAGTTTTCAACAGAAGACTTACACTGTTCTTACTGAAATTTCTCGAGGTACACAGAACGTACATGGTCGTGTAGGGTGTCATTTGACAGGTAAATTAATGTTCTTTTGGGCCAAATAGGGTCCTATGACGTTTGGATGCATCTATGATGAAATATCTACACCCAAACATTTGAACTTCTATTTCATCGTAGATGCATCCAAACCAGATAAGACCCTATTTGGCCCAAAAGCACATTAAATTACCTGTCAAATGACACCCTACACGACCATGAACGTTTTGTGTACCTCGAGAAATTTCAGTAAGAACAGTATAAGCAGGGGCGCCGACTTCTAAGGACAAGCGAGGCTCGGGCACCACTACTCGAATGATGAGCACCACTACATCTTTCTAGTTTTACTTGAAAGAGCACCACTTCTCCCAGATTCGCTTGTTGTATGAGCACCACTACTCCCAAACACAAGTCGGCGTCCCTGAGTATAAGTCTTCGGTTGAACACTTCAACTGCACACATTTCAGTGTCGATGAATTTTAAACACAATAAGTCCCTATTCGGCTGACACCCCATACGACCCTGTACGGCTCGCGTAACTGGATACATTTTTGTAAGAAAAGTGCAAGTTTGCGGTCTTTGATCATCTTTCATCAGCCACGCAAACTTCGAAGAATTTTTTTGAAAGTGGTTTTGGCTTCTAGGGTCGAATACCTCTCTAGGCACAGATAAAAAAGTCCACTAGAAAATGCGTCCGATTTCGGTAGGCTGTTTTTCGAAAGAATCCCTCAGCCCTGCTTCTAGCATGAACATAGACAATATTTGGAGGCTGATGAAATCACAGCAGGCACTGCGTTTCTGTTGTACAGATAGATGACTTGCTTTCGTTGTATGAGTTAAAACATACAATACAAACAATCCTAAGCGGTAGCTCGGATCACTAAAGCCTCCAAATTTCACACTTGTCAATTCAGTGTTCATGCTAGTAGCAGTGCTGTGCCTGAAGCCGAAGATTTTTTTTTTTCGAATTTTCATTTTAACGGGCGGCATTTGTCTGTTCCTCAAAGAATACGATGGCTCACCGCGTCGTTTCGGACAAAACAATGATCTTCATTTGCCTTGTTCAGCGCAGAACCAGAAAACGATGACGTCGTCCCTGTTTTCCTCGCCGCGTCCCGGTTTTCCACAGGTATGCTCTGTCGGTACATTTTCAGCTGGATTGTTTTTGGAATTGATTCCTATTTACAGCGCATACTAATGACACCTCAGGAAATATCGAATCCGACAACGTCTTACAACCAAATAAATGCCGACGACACCAGCAATGATGTTTCCGAAATTGGTACCTCATCTGACATGACGATATCGGAACAGCCGCCCAAAAACTCGACGTTTGACTATTTGTACGAATTTTCGGAAACGCGCAAAGTATTGGAAGAGTTCTTCAAGTGTCCAGGAAATGACGAAAAAGTACCTGAAAACGGAAGTGACGTCGATAGCATTGTAAGTGTACATTCAGTATGCTTTAAGATGAACAGCGGCAAAGAAAACCCTCTTCTTCCAGGACATACATTACGAGTTCAAAGGTAATCCGGAAAATGATTTTGCAAAATACATCGGACAACGATTGGCCAGCAGTCCATTTGAGGAATTTTCGGAAATTGATTCGCCGAAAACGAATGGCATGGCGAACAAACAGTTAATGGAACCGATCGAAACGCGAAACGTTGACTATTTCCTCGATTCGGCCAGTCGCAGCAGCGGCGAGGTGCTCGACAATGACGCTAAACATTTGAATCGGAACGAATCGAGGTGCTTTCGTTATTCACCCGAAACGACTGATTACGATTCGAATTGCGGTGACTTGGACAGTTTGTCTGGTGATTTTAATGTGAGCAATAGCTACCCGACGAATTATGCAAAGTATTATACCAGCATGCCCATATTGGAGGACGGTCTATCCAGTGGCCATGCGTCGGACGGTCATGCATCCGATACGGAAAATAATAATCCGTCTGGAATATCAGTTGTGATGGACATGAGAAACAAATCGATGACGGAAACCAGAAAAAGTACTACACCAACCAAGTCGGACATAATCTACAACATGGAAAACACGATGCTGAGAAATGCTAGCAATTTCAAGGAAGATTTCATTAAAAACGAAAACAATATTGACGAAATCAGTCGATTTAAACAAATAGAAACGAGAGACAACCAACCGAGTCCCATCAATAAAATATTCAAAAACATTGATCCCGAACTGGACTCATTGTATTCGATAAGTAAGTGTCCGACGCACGACACAAAAATATTCTTCATTTTCCTAACATACTTTCACGCTTCCGTACAGATATGGTTCAGCTAACGCCTCCACCACCAGCGCCAGCACCTCACCGTAAACCGTCAATGGTGTCTAGTTCATCGCCATCGCCCGATGTTCAAGCTGCCTTGAAAGACATAAAAAACACACTGCAACGGACTAAAGCATTACCAAGCACTGACGATAAGAAAATGGTTTCAGATCTAGTTTCTTCTCCAAGCCTTTGCTCGCCTGTTTGGATACCTAGGTAAGGACACACGCGATGACTGAGGCGATACAAAATTTTACCGATTCCATCCTCTAGACATTATGATAACACCGTGGAGAGTATGGAATCGGAACCGGTACTTAGAAATGTTAGTGGCGATGAGGAAGAGATTGACACGGACCTGGAGACTGATCGTCTGTTGGGTAGCGGTCATCAACGATTAGAGGATCATGGTTTTTATGATGATAAGGTTGGTGTAAGGCTCGGAACGGGTCGGGTTCGGTCAGACCGGAACCCGAACCTGATCTTGACCCGAACCGGAACTAAGACTTCGGGTTCAACCCGAACTTGACCCGAACCTAAATTTTCGATTTCGGGTTCCAACCCGACCCGAACCCGAAGTTATTCAACCCGTACTTGACCCGAACCCGAATTTCCATTTCGGGTTTGACCCGAACCTGACCTGAACCCGAGATCTTCAAATAAATCAGGTCCGGTTCGGGTTAGCCCGAAATTTTTGGCATTTTTTAGTGTAAAATTTTCGGGTCACCCGAACCGGACCTGATCTATTTGAAAATTTCGGGTTCAGATCAGGTTCGGGTCAAACCCGAAATGGAAATTCGGGTTCGGGTCAAGTACGGGCTGAATAACTTCGGGTTCGGGTCGGGTTCGGTTGGAACCCGAAATCGAAAATTCTGGTTCGGGTCAAGTTCGGGTTGAACCCGAAGTCTTAGTTCCGGTTCGGGTCTAAGACCGGTTCGGGTCATAACCTGAACTGATCAGGTCAACCCGAACCCGTTCCGAGCCTTAGGTTGGTGGCTATAACATTGATCTAACTGAGCTATCTGCTATGATTGGACCATTCAATGCGCAGAATTGGTGTGATCGAAAATCGAGGTCGCTCCTGTCGTCATCTCTATCGAAATTTTCACCACAACTGCAAGCAGCCGCAAACAATTCGGGCTCCATTTTGAGACAAGGTCTAAATTCACTATTGCCTACAACACCGGAAATAACAGCCAATAATTCCACGACCAGTAAGTTATTGGATATTGGTGGTTCAATGTCTTCGCCAGAGCATAGTGAAAAGTCACCGGATAAGGCCATCGAAATGCCAAAAAATAACGAAAGTCCTACCGGCTCAAATCTGTCCGAGGAAGACAAGGTAAACCAATTTGAATGCGGTGGTGTTGTTCGATCAATGCGTAACGTCTCATGAACACTATTTTCAGGATGCGGAAAAGAAGAAGAAAAGTAAAAACAAGGAAGGTAAGTTGTCTGTTTGTTGAACTAGTTCGCTTAACCGAATCAAGTAACTAATGTCATTACTTCATAATCCATTGAAATGCTTTCATTTTTAACAACAAACGTTGCGTAAGTTATCACGAAATCATGTGCTCGTTACCTTATCGGCTAAAGCTTTTCCAACTATCCCAGGTTACGCCGCTTGTCCGACACATCAGTTCTGATAGAAGGAGTATTATTTCGAGCTAGATATCTCGGTTCGACGCAATTAGTTTGCGAAGGTCAGCCCACAAAGTCAACGCGAATGGTGCAGGCAGAAGAGGCTGTCTCTAGGATTAAGGTAAATGTTTTTCCAGTACGCCAGCATGGGTATCGTATTTGAAAAATTCATTTTTAAATCATTTCCTTTCATGTGCTCTATCATGTAGGCATTGGTAAGTAGCAATCGTAGTCTCTTAATATCGTACAGAACCCTGTCGACTACAAACAGTCGATATTTGACCATCATAGTAATTAATTGTACTGGACTGATGATGGCAATGGTGCTGCTAATTGGCGAGGCGTGTCGCACTTCTTGAACTAAACGAACGAAATTCGAGAAGTGCGTCTGCCTCCTTTAGGCCATGTTAGGAACAAATTTCGACAAACCGTTCTCAATTACAACTCTTTTTGGCGAATTCCTCAAAGCCTTTTAAGAAAAAGTGTGTAACCGCGACATCGTCAGTATCTTCTGATAATATCCCAAGGTTACATAAAATAGTGGGTCGCCAATAAAGGCCTAAGGCTTGATTTCCATTTACCAAAAAAAGTACTCACACTCAGTGTGAAAAACCGAATTGATTTTTTTCAATTTTTGCTTTGTCTACTTGACAGTTTGCTCTCTCACTGAGCACTTTTTGTTGAGTGGAAACCGTACTTAACAGAAATTCAATGGCGGCAAGCCACAATTTAATCATCTTAAGATAGTCTCCAAGTCCTAGTTGACTTTAAGTTATAGGCAAGAAAGTGATCTCGGCTACGATAATACACAAAGCCAAGCATATTACACTGATTACACTGCACGACTGCGCACATTAGGGCGTATCGAATTTTGAGAATTTTAAGGGTCGCGATAGCCTGTGTGCGGAAAACGTAGATCATTGAAAACTAAGTCCAGGCATATGGTTCATGGATCCGAAGGCGCCCGGGAAGAAGTCCCACCGGACGACTTTAGCTTTCAAATGGTCATAACTCGGAAAGTTAAAAGTATTTTTGAAAACAATGTTCTAGCAGGATGTAGAGTGTTAAAAACTCTACAAAACTGCCAAAGAAACCGATGGTCCAAAAGGTGTGTCTGTCGAGGTTTTCTAACATCGAAAGTTCGACATTTTGGTTTTTGACTTTTATTTCCTGAGAGACAAATTATTAACTTTAGCTTTTGGCATGAGGTTGTAGAGGAGGTCGAGTACTACCAGTACACTAGGCAGTGTCCCGGTCGGCGATCCATCCGAAACCACTTTTTCAACATTAATGAATGAACTTTTTAAGTGTACCCACGTCGCCCACGAAGCCAGTGCAGACAATGTAACCGGTGTTGCTGAGTCGAGGTAACCTTGGCCAGTAAGTGCACATAATATTCCATACTTTTGTACTACAAAATCTGAGAAAGTGAAATTTGTGAGAAAAACAACAAATAATCGTTTTAATTAGTTATTTGACCCACGAACAGTAGTAAGAAGTCGATTTCGTTGCAAATACACATTTTTCGATATTTTTACAAAAGGTTGAACTTCGTGGTATACCGTGTCAATATAATGTGCTACATCGAGATCCCAAATATTTTGTAAAAGAGTTCAGCTACTGTTATGGAATATTATGTGCACTTACTGGCCAAGGTTACCTCGACTCAGCAACACCGGTTACAGTGTCTGCACTGGCTTCGTGGGCGACGTGGGTACACTTAAAAAGTTCATTCATTAATGTTGAAAAAGTGGTTTCGGATGGATCGCCGACCGGGACAATGCCTAGTGTACTGGTAGTACTCGACCTCCTCTACAACCTCATGCCAAAAGCTAAACTTAATAATTTGTCTCTCAGGAAATAAAAGTCAAAAACGAAAATGTCGAACTTTCGATGTTAGAAAACCTCGACAGACACACCTTTTGGACCATCGGTTTCTTTGGCAGTTTTGTAGAGTTTTTAACGCTCTACATCCTGCTAGAACATTGTTTTCAGAAATACTCTCAACTTTCCGAGTTATGACCATTTGAAAGTTAAAGTCGTCCGGGGGGACTTCTTCCCGGGCACCTTCGGATCCATCAACCATATGCCTGGAATTAGTTTTCAATGATCTACGTTTTCCGCACACAGGCTATCGCGGCCCTTAAAATTCTAAAAATTCGATACGCCCTAGCGCACATATCTTAAAAAAAAGAAATTGAAAAAAAAATCGTCACTCTCAGGCTCCCGATGGCGAAGCACCAAGCACCGAAGTCGATTTGTTTATATCAACCGAAAAGATAATGGTGCTGAACACCGATTTGAAGGAAATAATGATGGATCATGCACTGCGTACGATTTCCTATATAGCCGACATTGGTGATCTGGTAGTATTAATGGCACGCCGACGATTTGTACCGAATGAAATTGATGATGCTCCCAAGCCAAATCGAACGCCAAAAATGATTTGCCACGTTTTCGAAAGTGAGGAGGCTCAATTTATAGCTCAATCAATCGGTCAGGCGTTTCAAGTCGCCTACATGGAGTTCTTGAAAGCGAACGGAATTGAAGATCACAGTTTTGTGAAGGAAATGGATTACCAAGAAGTGCTTAACAGTCAGGAAATATTTGGCGATGAACTGGAAATATTTGCCAAAAAGGAATTGCAAAAGGAAGTCGTTGTGCCGAAAGCGAAGGGTGAAATATTGGGCGTAGTTATCGTCGAATCGGGATGGGGTTCTATGCTTCCGACAGTTGTGATCGCTAATCTGTCGTCGTCCGGGGCAGCGGCTCGATGTGGTCAGTTGAATATCGGCGACCAGATAATTGCGATAAATGGCCTCAGTTTGGTCGGATTGCCATTGTCGACATGCCAGAATTACATAAAAAATTCGAAAACGCAAACTGTGGTCAAATTCACCGTTGTACCGTGCGCTCCAGTCGTTGAAGTGAAAATCAAACGGCCAAATACGAAATATCAACTTGGATTTAGTGTACAAAATGGAGTTGTAAGTTGTCCAGTCGTGTACCAATAATAGATTCGATTTGACCGAAAACTCTATTACAAAATTCAGATATGTAGTCTACTTAGAGGAGGAATTGCTGAACGAGGCGGAGTACGAGTGGGACATAGAATAATAGAAATAAACAATCAAAGTGTGGTCGCTGTACCACACGAGAAAATCGTCAATCTACTGGCAACGTCCGTTGGAGAGGTACGAACAATTTTGTTATTTCAGACTCTCTGGCTAGTTGCTAGCATAGGCATGACAAAATTCTTACGATTTCAGATCTTAATGAAAACGATGCCGACGTCGATGTTCCGACTACTAACTGGTCAAGAGAATCCAGTTTACATTTAAGTGATTTTAATGTGTAAAACTAAATGTGAAATTAATTTACATTCCATGTAATATTTAGCTTTGGAATTTTCTTCTTAAAAAAACAAACCAAACCCATCAAATGATGGTCTGCTTACGTATAAAATTAATAATAAACTGTGTTCACAGTACACGTCTATTCGATTTTGTATTTAAAAAAAAAAACGTATAAATGCTTGCGCTATCGTTATAAATTTTGACAAAAATGGTAATTTTTGAATGAACCATAAAGCACCCCGTTTCTATCTTATATGCAAAATGATTCGTTCGAATCGGAATATTTAATTGCCTGATGGACACAATTATCGAGTGTATTATACGACGTCGCAAGACGAAGAATGAAATCATCAACATGACTTAAGAGTGATATCGCGAAATCTTAAAACAACTTTGGGACAAGGGGTCACAGATATTATTGACTTATAGCTCATTCGATTCGTTGAACTGATGCGAGTAAAACGTAGTACTACGTTTGGTGAACTTTATTTTGTTGTCGACGCTCGAGGTCATGAAGTAAGGGTCTGCCAAAAGTGGCCCAAAATTGTTTTCTCGCGATTAGTCGAGTAAAACCATTTTGGGGAAAAAAAAAAATTTTCGCTAGACTTGTAGGCCTTGAAGAGACGCACATTTTGAGTATAAACACCACCAGGTCCATGTTGACCTGTTGGTGATAACAATTATTTTAGGTGAAAAAATAGGTGCTTTTCCCAAGTCCCTGTATGGTGAGAGAGCCTAGCCTCTGTAATACCATAACATGTAAAAACATCCTTGGATAAGTTTCCCTGCAAAGGGTTGGAGCGACTTTAGTGGAAGTCCACCCCAAGTCGACGAAATTTTATCCCTTTCGTTTGTTTTTCGCTTTTTTGAGGTTTTTTTTTTGCGGCTATTCATGTTTTATTGCTGAAAAGAGTGAGATCAACTAAAATAAAGAATTTTTCGATGTATTCACGTGGTTCTTACACTCTTGGAACCCAAATTTCGATCTATGTGGACTATTTTCTATATAAAAGTGGGATATGAAGCATTTTTGGACTTTTTTTGTGGCTAGCGGAACAAAATGTCTGATTTTGTTCGATGTTTTGGCGATATCACTCTTAACAATACTGGCACTAATGGTGGAAATGTCACGTCTTGTGTGAAGTTTACTGATCGAGGCGTAGCCGCAATCAAAAACTTGCGGTAAAGTTTGGCACCCATGAAGTAAAGTAAACTTTACCTCACGTTTTTGACTAAAAATTCTAGTTCACGTGCAAGACTAACAGAGCATACAACAGCGGCTTCTTGTAGCTAACTTCATATTCAATAAGCTTTTTTTACATAAATTAATTCGAGGAAATCCGCTTAACAAACCAACAAAAAGTCTAAAAATAATTTGTATTGCAGGTAGATATAGACGAATAACTTTGTTAGCTTATTGGTGGATTTTTAGAGCGTGAGGTTCTATTTTCAGTAAAGGCAAAACGTGACTTAGTCGTTGCATGAAATCTAACGTTGCTTTCTTGGGAGAATCATTTCAAGTAAATCAAGTAAACGTGACTTCGTCGATGGGAGAATCATTCCAAGTGCATAGAAAAGAAGATGTACCGTCTAGTCAGTTATAAATATTAGAAGAACGAATGTTCGCGTACACAAAAGGAGATTTATTTGCAGAATACTCAAAGAATGAGGCAGAGGTTACAGAAAACTCATCCAGAAGAATAGTGAACTGCCGTATTAAGCAAAAACATCGCATGTCTCTTCGCATTAGCTTTTAAAAGCTTTCGAAATTTTTTTAAGCTTAGAGCTTCTTTTGAATTCCAATGGAATGTTCCACTTTTTGAATGGAATCTAAAAGAAGCTCAAAGCTCACAGAAGCTTTCGAAAGCTCTTAAAAGCTAATGCGAAAAGACATGCGATGTTTTTGGTTAACACGGCAGTAGAAGGAGTTGAAGTTAACGATGCATGCAAATTAGGCTTGAACGAGCTTAAAGCTTGACTGTTAATCCCAATTAGGCTTCAACGAGCTTTAAGCTTTTTTTTTCAATATCAAATTGCTGGAATTTCGATTAGAATTCGGAAATCGGAAGTTATGACATTCTTTTGGTCTATAAACTGCTGAAACCTATATATTTATGTGGATGTTGGTTTAAATCACAAATTAATTGAAACTTTGTTTGTGTCGTTCGTATGAATTGTTCGAGCAATCGTCTGTGTACAAAAAAAAATGGAAAAACGTATTTGTTGTTAAATAATCCTGGTGCCTTATGGTTGCAAAAAATATTAATCGGATTTTTTACGGCGTGCAAAGATCAAAGAATGAAAAAAGCTAATTTTGAAATGACGAAACTCTATTGCAAGCTGTAATAGGGGCATTCAACACTCAATATATACTTACATCTTTTTCGCAACGGTCATCATTCTGGCACAGAAATGCACACAGCCTTGGAAATGCATGTAGCACATCTGCTTCAAGTAGTGAGTCAAATTTGTATAAAAAATGTTTTCATGAAACACCTTCACCGATAAATTTGATCAAAAATCTTTACAGGTAAAGAACCTTACCACTTAAATGTCAATTTTTAGCCTACACATTCTTAAAATCGATTTTTAACCGTAGATCATGCGATCTTCTACATTTTTTCCCATTCCCATTCATGGCTTCACGGTTAAAAATCGATCTTAAGAATGTGTAGGCTAGTAGGCTATAAACGTGATATTTAGGTGGTAAAGTTCTTTGATCCAAATTTTTCTACCGGTAAATTTGTTACCAATTTTTTAGCGGTACGGTGGAAGAATAATAAGAATGTTCATTTTCAAAAATTACGATCCAATCAACGTTATTCAATCCACATGCGATTTACGAGTTATAATACATATACATGTCGTAACGTTGGTAATGTGTATGTGGAATGAATAGCGTCGATTGGATTGTAGTGGTTACTTCTTATAATTCCGAGACTGTAAATTGAATACAAATTTTTTACCGGTTGGGTTCCAATTTTTCTCAGCTTTCCATTGATTTTGTCACTCATTTGTGATAAGTTTGTGCAATCATGCAAGGCTAGATTTTCGCATTCAGGACGTTAACCATCATCGAAATGTATATATTATGAATAATTTAAGTCTTTCAAACAAAATTATAAAAATCTCACTTTATGTACTCTAACTCTATACTATTTCGCATATCCTTGAAGAAAAGAAAACCCAACAAAAAAAACAACAACAACAAACCCAAGAAGAATATTTTGATAAGACCCTTTTAGGTTTATGAAAAATATACTAAATAAACTATTATAGTAAATAAGATCGGATAAACGATAGTATTATTAAATGAAATATAAATAAATAAAACAATTTATAGACCGCTAAGTTTCCTAAAAGCAAGTACCATGCGACTTCAATACAAATTAAATTTACTATAATATAACAATAAACTTAAACTATAATTAAAATAAAAACTCAAAATTTAGATAGAATTAAAATAAACTAACTAAAACTAAAAACCAAAGAGACAAAAAAAAACCTACTCGAATCGGTGAACGTTCACCCGAATCACTTTTTAATTTAAAACTTTAATTCAACAAAAAAAAACAATGGAAATATAAGAACAAATAAACAAATTAAGTGCTTAGCTTAAAAATCAAAACAAAATGAAGAGAAATGATTTAAACAAAAACCAGTAAAATAAAAATATTATTAAAATTACCGTCGTTGTTTGTCATTAACACTGTTGGTCTTGTCGTACCGGCGGGTCAGACCTCCTTTGGCTGAAGAATTTATCAGTCAAAACCCTTAAAGGGTAAATGTGACGCAAGTCCTTGATTTACGTCACAAGTCGCAGATGATTCGGTTTTCTTCCGTTTAAATTCTTTCAGTACATTTTTCAACCATTTTCCTAACAATAAGTTCCTCAACATCTGCCACTTGTGACGTAAATTTCTTTTTGTAAAATTTTCTTTCACAAATTTTTTGGGTCAATTTTTTGTTGATTAAACTTTTGCGTACGACGCACAATGCGTCACTCTCAGCGATATCAGTTATTTTGTAAGGAAGGACTTACGTCACATTTACCCTTTAAGGGTTTTTTGACTGATATCACCACTTTTGTAAGTATGTCATTTCGACAACATCAAAAAACCTTATGGAAATTAAAAAAATTCTAGAGAAATCAGTCTGAATCTGAAAATCTAGAAACCAATCTTGGTACACCTCACTTATATCGAAAATAACCCAAATCCATGGAAAAATCCGATGGAAGTTAGGAAGTGCCAGAGGAATCATCTCTCATCCCAAAATTTAGGAACCAACCTTGGAACATCTCGCTCATGTCGAATATAACCCAAATTAATCAAAAAATCCGATGGAAGTTAGGAAGTGCCAGAGGAATCATCTGTTATCCCAAAATTTAGGAACCAACCTTGGAACACCTCATTTATATCGAAAATAACCCAAATCCATCAAAAAATCCGATGGAAGTTAGGAAGTGCCAGAGGAATCATCTCTCATCCCAAAAAGGAACCAACTTTGGAACATCTCACTCATGTCGAATATAACCCAAATTCATCAAAAAACTTTCGAAGTCTCTTATCGTACCACTGTTTACTTATTGTGACTCTACAAATTTGGATGTTGATTCAGTTCGGGTGTTAACAAGAGCGTTCTCTGCGTGCACCCGTTTTGTATTCGCTATTGGGAGACATTGCAGTGTGGATGAATATTGTGTGGCTGTCCAATCATGGAGTACTTACATTATCGCAGACAAGTTTGTGTCTTCAAATTGCCTATAAACAAGGTGCCGGAATACCTGTACCACAAGCTCCAACAGTCGACACGATCCAATGTACTGATATTACCGCTTCATTCGACCGCCCAATACAACAGGTCATTCTTCGTCAATGCCGTTTCTAGTTATAATGCACTGCCGACTATAATCAAACAGTCGAATACAATAGTGAGTTTCAAGCGCCGTTGCTTTGACCGGATTGGAATGGTGTAAATCGTTGTTGTAACTGAGAGTACCACCGCCTACGGATTTTCAACGTGCCACACAAGCATCCGTCCTTCTTTTGAGTACTCTGTTGGGGTTATATGTTGTTGTTAATGACCCTTCTTCTTTCTTTCTGTGTACACCGTACAGTCCGTATTATTATTAGTTGAGTTTCGGTTAAATTTTGTAATGATGTTAAATTTTCTTAAATATGTTCTTGTATTTTAATCGCTAGTGGATGAGGCTGTCCATTTGAATTACTTGTGAGTTGTTTTTTTATTCTTGTATTTATGGTTAACTGGTTATGATTGCTTAGAGCATTGGTATAAGGAGTGACGTTCGAGTGACGTTCGAAACGTTAATAAATGGAATGAAATGAAATGAAATATCAGTCGGCAATGTGTGCTACCTAATCAGTCTAGAGACAAGGGAAGAATCAATTTTTGATTTTTTTTGCTGTTTCGGATTCATTGGCCAATTCTAAGTGCAGCCTAGGGTCAGGTGTTTTAAAATAAAAATGAAATGCAAATACGACCCACCCTAGTAACCCAATTTTCATTTTTCAACCATTATTCCGGATTCCTTTAATTCCTTTTCGAACTCTAGAAAACGGATGTATGAATTAATTAGGACGACAAAAATCAGGAATCCAATAATCAGTAGACAAAAATCAGGAAACATTATTCAGGAAACACAAATCAGGAAAAATTAATCAGAAACTCCACTTATTAGGAAGCATTAAGAAAACCATGAATCAGAAATTGTAATGAGTTTCGGGACAAAATAAATTTCGGACAAAATATCCACATCAAAGTTTATAATGACGTGCAAGGGGGGATACTCCCCCCTTGACCCCCCTCTGCGGCGGCTGCCGCCCCTCGACCCCGCTTTTTTATTTTTTTAAATTCTTCACGGCCTGCGGCGCTACATCATCTGTAAAAAACATGATATTACTGGCGTGCGCAATATTGTACTTATGTATATGAAGTGAATTCCAGTACAATCGAGTCATAATTTATTTGTCTTCCAATTACAATCGAACTGAACTTACTCGATATATTCTCATATGCTCAATGAGCATTGGTCATATGCTCGACTATTCCCGGATATAGTCGATGTACTCGAATAAAGCAGACGACGTCCTCTAATATAGTCGATGTCCTCAAATATAGTCGATGTTCTCGAATATAGTCGATGTCACGTAATATAGTCGACATCCTCGAATGTAGTCGATGTCCTCTAATATAGTCGATATCCTCGAATATAATCGGTGTCCTCGGATTTAGTCGACATCCTCGAATATAGTCGACTTCATTGAATATAGAAGATGTTCTCGAATATTGTCGATGTCCGCGAATATAGTCGATGTCACGTAATATAGTCGACATCCTCGAATGTAGTAGAAGTCCTCTAATATAGTCAACTTCTTTGAATATAGTAGATGTCATCTAATATAGTCGATATCCTCGAATATAGTCGATGTCACGTTATATAGTCGACATCCTCGAACGTAGTCGATGTCCTCGAATATAGTCGATGTCCTCTACTATAGTCGATGTTCTCGAATATAGTCGATGTCCTCTACTATAGTCGATGTTCTCGAATATAGTCGATGTCCTCGAATATAGTCGATGTCCTCGAATATAGTCGATGTCCTCGAATATAGTCGATGTCCTCGAATATACTAGATGTCCTTGAATATAGTCGACATTCTCGAATATAGTCGACTTCATTGAATATAGAAGATGTTCTCGAAGATAGTCGATGTCCTCAAATATAGTCAATATATTTGTATATGTCATCTAATATTGTCGATGTACTCGAATATAGTCGACATCATCGAATGGCGAGTTATTGGTGAGAGTCTATGCAACTCTCATGGAAAAAAAAAACTAATTTTTGTTCCAACTTTTCATATTTTTCGTGTTACTTGTTTTATGTTTTCCCAATTTCACATTTTCCCAATATTTGGTTTCGTAAATATTTTTCCTAATTTACGTTTCCTAAAAATTTTTCCTGATTTTTGGTATTCTGAATTAAAATTTTCCTGATTAATGAGTAATACCCTAGAAAACTCTACAGCAACAACGTCAGGCGGAATCGAATAGAATTCCATTATTTGCCAATCGTTTATTTGAAGCATTTGAAGCATAATGAATGCTCTTATCTCCAATACAAACAGAAATCACGTCCGCTTTTGTGTTTGTAAAAGAATTTATTTTGCGGCAAAATCAACTAACAAATAAATTGAGGAAAGAAAACCTTCTGCAAAGCGTACTGGATTGGTCCAAAATGATGTGTCCAATAGAAACAATTAAAAATCAAATTGAGTGTCGTTGGGCGGTTACGAAATGTTCCTCGAATTTAAATGTTCCGGTGACACAGCGATGAATTAACTGCAGCATGTGGCCGGTGTTGGATCTAATCCGGATCGTTTGGTAATATTGAGTCGAGTGAATTCTTCGGCTGTGGTTGGATGAATGCCGACAGTATTTTGCAGAGTTTTGAATGTTAGCCCCGATCTGTGTATTGAATTTAGAAATGAATCAGTTGGAGTGATCCTGCACCTGCACCAAATCAACAAATTTTAACTCACTTCAATGCAGCGGCGAATCCTTGAATCACCTCTCCAGCTACCGGTCCCACATAGTGCAACCCAATTACACGCTGATCACCCTCACGCAAAGCCACAGCCTTCAGATAACAATGCCTTACCGACTTTTGAGGTATAAAGAATTCGGTTGGCTTGTAGTAAGCATGGTAAATTTCCACATTGTCTTCGCCATGCCGTTCGATTGCCTTTTCCTCACTCAAACCAACGCATCCGTATTCCAATGGCGAAAAGATTGTGGTTGCGACATCATCGTAATCCATCAGTTCGGTACTGTTGCCGAACATACGACGAGCTAATAAGCGGCCTGCCAAAATGGCAACTGGAGTAAGTTCAGGTCGACCTTGTAACACATCGCCCACGGCATAGATGTGAGGCACATTGGTCCGTTCGTATTCGTCCACATCGATTTTGTCTGCGTTCGGCTTAATGATCACGCCGGAATTTTCTAACTTTAAATCGTCGACCAATGCCTTGCGTCCGACCGCAAACAGTACAGTGTCGAATACATCAGATACCTCTCGGCCATCGTCGTATGCATATTTGACGAGCAGACGGTTGTCGCTGGTTTTTTCAATGGACTTCGGTTGGCATTTGTATTCGAACTTGACACCTGTGCAATGTGAATGCGAGTGAACGTGAAGAAATGATCGGCCAATTGGCTGGCTAAAAAATTACCCTTTTCCGTTGCAGCATTCGCGACCATGTCAGCCATTTGCTGATCAAATCCTCTTAAAACAACCGATCGAACCAAAACGGTTGCATCGTAGCCCAGTCCATTTAAGAAACCGGCACACTCTAGGCCAATATCTGTAACACGACGGAAATAAAATGAAAATCAGAAATCGAATGTGTGCACCAAAGATGAACTCTGTCAAACATACATCCAGCTCCAACGATTAAAGTTTTGCCTGGTTCGCGGTCCAAACTGAAAATATCATCACTGGTAATGCCATACTCCACAGCACCGGGAATGTTTGAATATCTCGGCCGTCCACCGACGGCTATGACCACATTTCTTGCCGTAATCGACTTTTCCGTATTATTTTTCATTAGGGCTCCAATCGTATGCGCATCTTTGAAATATCCCAGTCCGTTGATGTACTCAACTTTCCTGGAAATAGCAACATTGTCCTTAGCATATCCGTGTGCATCTAGCCCTATACTGAACCTACTTATCACGCAAATCAACTCTGGTCACCCAATTCACCGACTTAACGTGATTCTGTACCGATGTCTTCAATTTGTCCCAATCAATTTTAACGCTTTCCTTGTCGATGGACCAACCATAGTCAGCCGCCTCATGGACCGCTTCGCCCAGCAAAGCAGCCTGATGCATCAACTTTTTGGGAATGCAACCGACATTGACGCATGTCCCACCGAGACCCCATTTGGTGCCTTGCGGCGACGGTTTCACATAATCCAATACGGCTACTTTGGCGCCCTGTACTACGGCTTCTTTAGCGCATGCCAATCCACCAGATCCTCCGCCTATGACGACCAGATCGTAATCGAAATTGTCTGGAAGGAAAATAAGATATGAACAGTGACAGGTCAAAAAAAAAACGGATTAAACGGACTTTTTATGCCAATTTGAGCGAATTTGTGTCGCAAATTTTTCCAAGCCGAACTCATGGCGAATAATTTTTAAATTTAAATTTAAATTTTGCTTCAATTCATTCGTAAACAACTTACTGTCGTGACTTGTCGACTAGGTTTTGCTATGATTGCTTGAAACAGTCACAGTCATATCGAGGGTGCATATTTTGAGTGAAATTTGTATAGAATGACTTGACGAAATACTCATGGTAAACCATTGTGGTTCGTAAAGTTCGTAAGTATAAGAGTCAATTCGCCAATTTCTCAGTCACTTGGAAAACAAGCTCGCGCCGATATTATTGAGTTAGAGCTCATTCGATTCGTCGTTCAATTCTAGCGAGGATCGGCCAACAATCCTACAAAGTTTCAACTCTTTGTGTTACTCCTTCCTCAAGTTATTGCTAAAAAAGTGTTCTGACCACCCTCTAACATCACATCACATGTAGACACATTACACCCAAACTGGATTTTTTTGAGAAAAAATGGCAGACACCCCCTCGCTAGAATTGAACGACGAATCGAATGAGCTATAACTCAATAATATCGGCGCGGGCTTGTTTCAGAAATTGAAAATTTGGCTGACGAATTGGCGAATTGACTCATAAGTCGATTTCGTAAACTTTTGACATTTAATGTATGGGATAAATGTCAAAAGCTTACGAATTTGACTTACTTACGAACTTAACGAACCATAATGTTTTGCCCCTTCTGAGTCGAGCTAATTATCCAACGACAACATTTTCCCACACACACATTTTCCACAATCATTCCGAATATTATTCACAGCAATTCAATCGATAAAGAGAATTAGCCATAGAATTTCCTGATACAGCGGCGAATTAGACATTAATTTCTTATAAACTCGGCAACAAATAATAGTCAGCATGAACAATTAATGAGACCGAAGGTCCTTGTTTATCAATCGACCCAATTTCAAGGACATTTAAGTATCATGAACTGTAACCTACCTTCGATAGACAGAGTGAATATTATTACGATCAATGAAGTTTGAACCGAAGCAGAACTTCCAAAGCGTAATCTAATCAGAAATATCAGTTCAGGAAGCTTTTTTGCATTCTTAAACTTTGTATATATAATAGTGGCAATGTAAACAGGATGTTATGAAATTTGCTGCTATTAGACGTGCTCGTCATTGAATTCCAATAAAACACAATTATAAAGAGACTTACTGTTACTACTGATGTGGGAAGCACATCGCCTTGGAATTTTAATTTTATTGAAACAATTTATCCGAACCACTGATATAAATCTGCATGCTACTGATGAACCGTAAATCGCCATTGCTTCATAATTTAATTTAATGTCAACCGATTGTCATTTTATACACTCTGTGCAATTTCTCTCGTTATGTAATTTTGACATGTCGGTATGTATATAAGTAGATCTGTGTAAACGGAAAATTGAGAGAGAGAGAGAGTGAGAGAGTATACGTCATTCTAGAATGGGTATTTTATTTCATACTAGTAGTCTCACATTCCGACCTAATACAACAATTAAAACTGTTGGAAAAAAAAATAATCACCGAAATTTGAAGGCCGGATAGAAAACCGATCTGTGTGCATGTCCATACGTATGTATAATTTGAACGAATCGCATGACTAATCAATAAATTAATTCGAATTAATTGAAGTACGTAGATAATCAAAGAACAAGGAATTTCCATTGAACCAACGCGAACAAAAATGAATTCAATCTTAATTACGGGATGCAATCGGGGCCTTGGCTTAGGTTTAATAAAAACTCTACTCAATGTGTCTACACCACCAGCTCATGTAATTGCAACGTGCCGTAATCTACAGAAAGCCGAGGTAGGTGTTCTTAGTCTAAGTTGATTTTATCGAGGGTATTTACCAGGTACGGGTGCCATGTTTTAAATTTGAAGAAAATGTTGATCACTAAAAGTACTTTAATTGCTTGTCAAGAACTGCAATGAAAAATAACTTCCTTTCCAAACAACAAAAATAAAACACAAAAATTTCGTAAGTGTTCACACTTTTACGACGAACCAGAGAGTATAAAATTGTGAAGTGGTTTGCCAGTGACGTTAGGCACATATTTATACGCCGGTTATTTACTCTCCTCAATGTACCAGAATTATTTACTCGCGACGAAAATTATCTCTCAGAGCAACAGCGTGTATTTCAATGAATAGATAAATACTCATCTACTACTAGCCACACTTATATGTGTATGTGTATGGGTATGTTATACCATCACATACCTAGAACACTCATATATTATTTGCATATCGCGCGAGACGCACGTTCTAACATTTAAATATTTACATTGTATTAAGTAAATATGCATAGAACCGACTTTGTTGCACTTTGTTTGTTGGCATGTACTTTTATATGATTTCTGCAAGTGAAATGTTACGTTGTAGACCGTGAGTTAGTATTGCATATTATGTCTCCACTAAAGTCACCTAATGAGACCTACGCCTTTTCTTGCTATTTTGTAGCGTTAGACTGGGTGCAGGGCCTATTTTAAGGAATTTAATTTCCAAAAATTTCCAAAATTTCATAAAAATTCTTAAAATTTCCAAATTTTGTTTTCTGTTAGATCTCATTCCGAAGTAATCAGTTGAGAGTGATATCGCCAAAACATCGAACAAAATCAGACATTGTGGGACAAGGGGTCACAGATATTATTGACTTATAGCTCATTCGATTCGTTGAACTGGTGCGAGTAAAACGTAGTACTACGTTTGGTGAAATTAATTTTGTTGTCGACGATCGAGGTAGTGAAGCAAGGGTCTGCCAAGAGTGAGATCAACTAAAATAAACCTTTTTTCGATGTATTCACGTTGTTCTTATACTCTTGGAACCCAAATTTCGATCTATTTGGACTATTTTCTACATAAAAGTGGGGTATGAAGCATTTTTGGACGTTTTTTGTGGCTATTCAATATTTATTTTCAATTAAATTGTTATCTGAAGTGAACTAAACTAAAGTAAAGAGTTACTTGATATATCCACGTTGGTTACGTATCTAATAAAATGGCGGTCTGCGTGACCTCCTCGAAGTATAGAAGAATGGAGTTTAGAAACTAAGGGTAAAATCTACTACAATTTAGTACTTTTCTTCATAAAAAAACTGCTGTCACTGAATTACTTTTTCATGAACAAACTTCACAGCTGTGACATTCCATGGGAATGAATCAATGTGAAGTTGTTACACAAAAAAATAGTCCAGTGAGATTGAAGTACTATAAAAAAAAATGTGGCGCCTCTACAGGCCAACCGACAGGCGAATAAGAAGTGACTGATGTTACAGTAGTGACGTCGTCACAATCAATATCAATATTTTTGAAGTGTGAGCCGATTTTGTAAGTGTACTAGATTTGTTTGTAAACGTTTTAATGCAACAACAGATTTATTTTGTTTTGTTCCGTTTTTATGTAAAATACTTATTTTTTGCACATGCAAAGTCCTCGTGTACTTGTAACAACCATTTTCTATTTTCATGGGACAATGTAATCTACTAATCCGGCTATGAAAAAAAAAACAACGCAGGATCATTTGTATTTTTGAATTTTCAATTCCCTTTCAATTCCCTTTCAATTTCCTTTCGATACCCTTTCGATACCCTTTCAATTTCTAAAGATACTTCCTGTCAATTCCTTTTAATTGCTCTTAATTCCTTTTATTTCTTTAATCGCTCCTCCATCGACTTTATACACAAAACGTTCCTCCGCACAAAAGTCCATGCTTCATACGCAAAAAAAAAACAATTCGCTCCTCCGCGCAAAAGTCCATCGACTTTATACACAAAACGTTCCTCCGCACAAAAGTCCATGCTTCAAGCTTCATACATACAAAAAAGTAACATTCTCCGCACAAAAGTCCATGCTTCATACACAAAATGTTGCAAAAGCCCATCGTCCATAAAATGTTACATTTCTCTTGAAATTTCCATCGACCATAATATATACACGGAAGAACACGCAATTATTGTGCGTTGTGTTCTTCCGTGTATATATTATGGTCGATGGAAATTTATGGTCGATGGGCTTTTGCAACATTTTGTGTATGAAGCATGGACTTTTGCGAGGAGAATGTTCCTTTTTTGTATGTATGAAGCATGGACTTTTGTGCGGAGGATACAATTGTGTGTGAGAAAAGTCTATATAAGCCGGTTGCAATATGAAAATGAAACATACTTCATTTGACAGTTTCGAAAATTTCGTCATGAAAAATAGGACCAAAACACGTTTTCAATGTCTCGTTTGTTTTGAGCATTAGGCTTTTGAAAAGTTGATGGAATAGATGATATTGTCGGTGATGCATTTTTTTGTAAATTTGGTTTGAAACTGGAGCATTTCGCATCGGCAATGCCCCAGCCTAACATTCCCCCGACGAATATTCACTCGTTTGTTGCGGCTCAAACTCTTCCGTATCTGACTCACAAGAATCCTCTGAAGAAGAATCCTTCAGTGTGCATATTTTGAACATAAAAGGACGTTGGACCTGTTCTAAAATGGAACTGATCAACACTGTACACTGTTATTTATTGTGCGGGAGCTTTTAAAATTAAAACAAAAAGGAAATAATGTGGTTTTGCATTCGCTGGTCCTTCTTTCCGATAATCACACTTATCAGCATTTACTCTCATTTACTTTCAATTCCACATATTTCCGGTCAATTCCTATCAATTCCGATCAATTCCTGCCAATTCAGATCAATTCCGGTCAGTTCCATCAATTCCAATTATTTACCGGATATTCCGGCAATTCCGTTGAGGGTGTGTAGTCAATTTCCCGAGTCGGTTACCCCTCGGGTTATGGTTATATGGATGAAATTTGACAATTCATATGGCCTTGGAACAAACCTATAGGAGAATGTAGTTTAGAAACTAAGGGTAAAATCTATTACAATTTAGTACTTTTCTTCATAAAAAGACTGCTGTCATTGAATTATTTTTTCATGAACAAGCTTCACTGCTGTGACATTTCATGGGAATGAATCAATGTGAAGTTGTTACACAAAAAATAGTACAGTGAGATTGAAGTACTATAAAAAAAATAGGCGACTAGGCGAATTACAGCCTTGGTAAAAACAAAATTTACGATGCAATCAGTTGTGTTTTTAGATGAAATGACGAAAAGTGATCGAAAAATTTGAGAATTTTTGGAAATTTAATTTCCTTAAAATAGGCCCTGGGTATAGGGCAATTTGAATGAAAAACGAGAGGAAAATTTTCCGACAATGAAAATTGTAAATGCACAAATCTGCCGAACTTCAGAACCCTGCACAACTTTTGAATGTCTTGCTGTTCTGACAAATTTCTCAGAATATTCTATGCGGAAACTATCGTTTAGTTTAAACGAGCAGTCGACAACGATAAAATATCATCTGCTGCCACCGCTCTCAATAGACATAATTTTTCCTCCCACCAATTTTCTCATTTCAAAACCATATTTCTGTTGGAATTTTTTATAATAAGTCACTTGAGATCTAAGCTGCCGATAAACATTTCATTGTGCAGTATCAATAAAATAGCAAAAAAAAAACTGTGCTCCAGTTGCTGCCACTTTAATGCGTTCGGTTCGCTGGCTTCAATTGAATTTTTTTTACTTCCAGGAACTTCAAGAACTATCTCAAAAGCACCAAAATTTGCATGTAATCCAATTCGGTTAGTGGTCATTTTCTGCGTGCAGGGCGATTGTGTTGTGGTACTAATACCGATCCATACTTTACAGATACAACCGACTTTAATTCGTACGATAGAGTGACCAAAGAAGTTGAGAATGTAGTCCAAGGTAAGGGCTTGAATGTTCTCTTTAATAACGCTGGAATAGCCAGCAAATCGACCAGATTGTCGGGTGTTAGAGCAGATGATTTTACCAAATCGTTTCTTGCGAATACCACTGCTCCGATTATGCTCACTAAGGTAACACCATTCGTATGATGACAGAAATACATTTTTGACTGATGTTTATCTTCCCTCAGGCCTTGCACCCTCTATTAAAAAAATCGGCAGAAATCAATGGTGACAAACCTATGGGCGTTGGCAGAGCGGCTGTAATCAATATGAGCTCAATACTAGGATCAATTGGATCTAATGTCGAGGGTGGCATGTATTCGTACCGTGCGTCCAAGGTAAAACGACTCCGAATCAACGGAAGAGAATCTAAATTTTGTTCCATCTTTTACGTTTCGGTTTTCCAGTCAGCATTAAATGCCGCCACCAAATCAATGAGCATCGATTTCAAGGATTCCAAAATTCTATGCGTTAGTCTTCATCCGGGATGGGTCAAAACGGATATGGGTGGCAAAAATGCACCATTAGAAATTGATAGCAGTTGTAAGCGAATGATCGAGACAATAATGTCGTTGAATGAAACAAACAATGGAACATTTTTGCAATTCGACGGAAAGTCGCTGCCTTGGTAAAATCTTAATTCGTTTATAGCAAAATCGACGTTCCTTTTTATAGCGCACATTTTGTCCACATTCGATATTTATTACTGGACTCAAATAAAGAATTTTTTTGTGATAAACTTAAACAATCTGCGATATTGTGAACCACTCTAGTCCACCATCTACGTTCTTAGCGTAGGAAGAAATATCTAGATTCTGAAAAAAACAGAAATTGATAACAGAGAATTGTCTGTGTACTAAAAATTTATGCAGCAAATATTCTCTGAACTGTTCAAAATTTGGTGTCAGCTGATGTCGGTGACGGGAAAAATCTCCGAGTGTATTATCGTTGCAGCGGCGATAATATCGTTTCATGGACGATAATATCGTTGCTAGGACGATAATATCGTTGCTAGGACGATATTATTGTTTCAGAAAACGATATTATCGTCCGGAAAACGATATTATTGTCGTCTGATATGATATTATCGTCGCTCGGACGATAATATCGTTTCACGGGTGATATTATCACTGCAGAAACGATAATATTGTTGCATGAAACGATATTATCGTCGCAAAAACAATAATATCGTTTCAATCGGCGATAATATCGTTGCAGGGACGATAATATTGTTGCAGAAAACGATATTATCGTCCGGAAAACGATATTATTGTCGTCTGATATGATATTATCGTCGCTCGGACGATAATATCGTTTCACTGGTGATATTATCACTGCAGAAACGATAATATTGTTGCATGAAACGATATTATCGTCGCAAAAACAATAATATCGTTTCAATCGGCGATAATATCGTTTCATTGGCGATAATATCGTTTCAATCGGCGATAATATCGTTTCACGGGTGATATTATCACTGCAGAAACGATAATATTGTTGCATGAAACGATATTATCGTCGCAAAAACAATAATATCGTTTCAATCGGCGATAATATCGTTTCAATCGGCGATAATATCGTTTCAATCGGCGATAATATCGTTTCATTGGCGATAATATCGTTGCAGGGACGATAATATTGTTGCAGAAAACGATATTATCGTTCGGAAAACGATATTATTGTCGTCTGATATGATATTATCGTCGCTCGGACGATAATATCGTTTCACTGGTGATATTATCACTGCAGAAACGATAATATTGTTGCATGAAACGATATTATCGTCGCAAAAACAATAATATCGTTTCAATCGGCGATAATATCGTTTCATTGGCGATAATATCGTTGCAAGGACGATAATATTGTTGCAGAAAACGATATTATCGTCCGGAAAACGATATTATTGTCGTCTGATATGATATTATCGTCGCTCGGACGATAATATCGTTTCACTGGTGATATTATCACTGCAGAAACGATAATATTGTTGCATGAAACGATATTATCGTCGCAAAAACAATAATATCGTTTCAATCGGCGATAATATCGTTGCAGGGACGATAATATTGTTGCAGAAAACGATATTATCGTCCGGAAAACGATATTATTGTCGTCTAATACGATATTATCGTCGCTCGGACGATAATATTGTTACAGAAAACGATATCGTCACAGCGACGATATTATCGTTTCAAAAACGATATTATCGTCCCCGACGATAATACACTCGGAGATTTTTCCCTAGCCCGCTGATGTCTCTTAAACTGTTCTTTCAAAATCTAGAGGGTTAGAGGAAATCGCCATGCATCGCTTTGTCTTTATGGTTTAACATTCTTCAAGATGTGAGGACAAGGAGTTAAAATATCGAAAAACTAGGCGTATTTTATGGACGATCCGAGGAATGTTCCGTAAAAATCGAGGTAACTATGGGGCCAGCATGAATTCTGTGTGCAATAGGGTGTAGCGTTTTGCAGTCTTTTTTTATTTTTAAGGGTAGGCTCGATGCAGAATGGTCCACTGATCACGAAAATACCAAAAAATTAAAGTTCGAAGCTCCCATGCGCACCTCTGAAAACCGACTTTTTGGTCACAGAGCCATAGTGAGAGCAGTTCTGCCGACTGTGTTGGAACAAATTTGTTGAGTGTATATGATAACTACTCGTAGAGACTGTGGCTTCAATTTGGCATACTTTAAAATTATAAAAAATTCGACTCACCGATGAAAAATTACAGAAAGTGTTCCCGACCTTGACTTTTCCAGACATTTTTTGGAGTTAAAGCTTTCTAAAATCTGTGACTGGGAAGCAAAATAGTCGTGTCGTAGCTCATTTTAAAGGGAATTTCAAGAGCTTTCAAACGATTATAGACTCGACGTAAAGTTTCACCGGGTTGCAGATTCATTGACCTTCTAATGTGTTGAAATGGTACGAGAAAAACCAATTTTTTTCCACAGAATTTATGCAAAAAGCGGTTCCACATTGTTCTTAGTATTGTTGGCGTGAACAATCGAGCCTACCCGCAGGCCTTAAAAAAATAAAAATAAAAGACTGCAAAACGCTACACCCTAGTGTGCACTGGACATAAACGAATCTCATCGTAAGTTTTTTACTTGGTTAGCATTCTAAAGTTTTTTTAATTGATACTGCACAATGAAATGTTGATCGGCAGCTTAGATCTCAAGCGACTTATTTTAAAAAATTGCAACAGAAATATGGGTTTCAAATGAGAAAATGGATAAAGAGGGATTTTTTTGAAAAACAGCCTACCGAAATCGGACGCATTTTCCAGTGGACTTTTTTATATGTGCCTGGAAAGGTATTCGACCCTAGAAGCCAAAACCACTTTTAAAAAAAATTCTTCGAAGTTTGTGTGGCTGGTGAAAGGTGATCAATAACCGAAAACTTGCACTTTTCTTACAAAAATTTATCCAGCTACGCGAGCCGTGCAGGGTCGTGTGGGTGTCATTAGAAATATCACACTGAAATATGTGCAGTTAAAGTTTTCAACCGAAGACACTTTGTTCTTACTGAAATTTCTCAAACGTACATGGTCGTGTAGGGTGTCATTTGACAAGTAATTTAATGCGCTTTTGGCCCAAATAGGGTCTTTTGTGGTTTGAATGCATCTACGATGAAATAGAAGTTGAAATGTTTAGGTGTACATATTTCATCATAGATGCATCCAAACCACATAAGACCCTATTTGGCCCAAAAGAACATTAAATTACCTGTCAAATGACACCCTACATTTCCATGTACGATTTGTGTACCTCGAGAAATTTCAGTAAGAAAAGTGTAAGTCTTCGGTTGAAAACTTCAACTGCACATATTTCAGTGTCGATGAATTTTAAACACAATAAGACGCTACTTGTCCCGGAAGTACATGCAATTACCTTTCTAATGACACCCCACACGATCCTGTACGGCTCGTGTAACTGGAGAAATTTTTGTAAGAAAAGTGCAAATTTTCGGTTTTTGATCACCTTTCACCAGCCACACAAACTTCGAAGAATTTTGTTGAAAGTGGTTTTGGCTTCTAGGGTCGAATACCTTTCTGGGCACATATAAAAAATAGTGATGCTATTCGACCGCCCGGGCAAATAGCAATTCCTAGCAGTGACGACTATTTGACCGCGCGGGCGTATAGCCATTCCTAGCAGTGACGACTATTTGACCGCTAGCGGGCGAATAGCCAGATCTAACAGTGTAGACTATTTGAACGCGCGGTCAAATAGCCATTCCCATGAGTCCAGACTATTTGTCCGCGCGGGCGAATAGCCAATCCTGCCAGTGTAGACTATTTGAACGCTCAAAAAATGGTGGAATAAAATTTCGCGCAGCTCGAAATTTTATTCCACCATTTTTTGAGCGTTCAAATAGTCTACACTGGCAGGATTAGCTTTCTTTGACTCCTGATATATTTATTCATTCAAGCGGTAATTATTAAAGATGAGAGGGAACTCTATTTGTTAAGGGCTTTCAAAACTTGAAATTCATGCTACTACAAACCGAGAAACATCATAACATAATATTAATATTGATTCACCCTTTTGTAAATAATTTTCTGTCTTACTTTCACCAACGCACAGCGCAACAGTTTTTCACGTTTCTACTAAAGCCTCCAAATCACGAAACATTGTAAAATTAATTCAATTATTTTTTTGGGACTGCGAAAGTGGACTGGACTGACTCACACTTCACATAGAGCGCTGTGATCTGGATCCACTCCCAATTAGACAGCTTTTTAAAAGCGATAGTAGCAGTCATACATGACATCTAACTGCGCCTTTGCCTTGACTAGTTTCAAGTTCTCTGCAGGACCATAGAGGGCATCATTATCATTACACACGTTACATGAGTGTCCTAAATGTTAGCACTTAAATATTACTGTGCATGCAGTCAAACTAGTTACTTTATGTATTTTCAATATAGTGAAACATTATAGAGAATTACCGGGGATCTGACAGTCCACATCCATCATACATACCCCTCCATGCATCGCAAAACATCGCGAAAGTAGACCTCCAGCACTAATCTACTCTAATATGTGTGAAACGTCTAAGACTCAAAAAAAGTTTCGTAAAAGGAAAATCTACTCCGATCTGCGTGAAACACCTAGTTTTAAAATTTAGTTTGTAACGGGAAATTTTCTCTAATTTGTCCGAAACGCCTTGGTTTATGATTTAATTTATAAAATTTATAAAAATTGACAACTTAGCTATATTATAAAATTATTGTATCTGGATGTAAAACAAGCAAATACCATCGAGTTGTATTACACACAACGAGCTTTAGCGACATTTTTTGCAATGTATCGCATTCATTTTTGCGAACAAAAAAGAAGAAAAACCAATTTATTCTTTTCGACAGTGGAAATTATCAATCTAGACTTACCTATGTGTTAACTATCGTGCCTGTTATTTGCATGAAAAAGTTAGACGATACGGGTATTTAGATGATATTTTACGAAATATATTTCCCAAAAATATAGCTTGAAACAAAAAAATTTCAAATGATTTCACGATAGAAGCGGTCAAATAGTCTACAAAGGAAGAACTGGCTATTCGACCGCGCGGTCAAATAGTCTACTAAAGAAGAACTGGCTATTCGACCGCGCGGTCAAATAGTCTACTAAAGAAGAACTGGCTATTCGACCGCGCGGGCGAATAGTCCACTAAAGAAGAACTGGCTATTTGGCCGTGCGGTCGAATAGTCACTCCGTATAAACGAGCCGTCAGAACAGTCGGACCGTTTGCTGCGACTCAGCCCCGTACAAACCCGTACATCTATTGCGCACGTGACCCTACTTCGTCCGTCGCCCTACTCTTACCGTAAGCCTATTGCGCCCGTAAACGTCGTAAAATTCTTATGCAATGTGTACGTCTTAAAAATTGCGCATAGCGCAATTACGAAGCCCCGTACGACGTTCAAAAGTAACACAAACTACACTTCCCACTGATCAGTGATTTTGGAATTATCATTTTCACCAATTTATATTGATTTTACAAAAATCCAAAATGGCGGCCGACGGCCATTTTGTTAGGAGGTGGAAAGTACAACGGCTGCTTTACATTCGTTAGTACCTTTCAAACAAAAAAAAATTCATGAAATTCGGTTAAATTTTACTCGAGATACTAGGCCCCACCACTTGGGTGGGTCATTTCCCTTGACTGACTATCAATACTTTCAATAATTCCAGTCCCAGTTGTCTTACCATTTTTAAAAAAGCTGTTGTTTTGAAAAACACAAAATTATAGTCAGATGAAAAAGCCTCTTAGTCTCTTTGCTACATCATCACAACGCTTTTGAAATGGCATATTTCTTGCCTACCTCTTGAATAAATTAAACTCGTGTGAATTACGGCCCTCGCTTCGCTCTGGCCGCAAAGTTCACACTCGTTCATAAGCCTAAGCATGGAAAATAGGAAATTATAACACGATGTGATCAGGAGAGGCATTTTTGAGTATGTTACAAACAATACTTACAACGATTGAATATTGTCTCCTAAAAAGCGCAATGAGTGGAAGGTCTAGCGAAGTACGTTTAACTCCTGATATGAGTCTCCTATATAGTCTACTAAAGGCGCTGAAAAGGTGGCGTATTTCATGCCTACCTCTAAAAAAAATTCTTTTTAAGAATACGGATTTCACGCAACAATTGTCGTATATCCCAGATTACTAGTCCAATTAAATTCCAATGTTCGAGTTTAACCACATGAATTACGCTACTGGTCGAAATTGATTTTTGAAGCCTCTGAGAATTACTCGAGCTATCGGTTTCTCAAGCAAGCAAAAACTCTTTTGGGAAGTACTTCTTAATTGTTAGACCAGAAATCCAGAATTTCACTACTCGTCAAATAAGAAATTTTTCTGGAAATCTGTTGCAAAAATGTCGTGGTAAACAAGTTATGTTTACAATTACTCCAAACTCACTACTCCAATATCATTCTCTGTCAATTAAAACAAAAAAATTGAAAATCGGGTAAAAATTACTCAAGTTATCGCGCGGTAACAAGAGAAAGCGTCTGTGTAGAATATCTCCCATCTCGTTGTTCGAACATTATCCATCTGCAAACTCAGCCTCAAGAGTTTCAATCTACGTCGATTAAGACAAAATCTTTGAAAATGGGATAAGAATTATGGAAGTTATCGCGGTAACAAGTAAAAAATTCTCTTGAGAATTACTCCCATCTCATTACTTCAATATTGCCCATCTACGAACTTAACCTCATGATTTTCATTCTCCGTCGATTAAAACCAAAATTTTGAAAATCAGTAAAGAATTACTCGAGTTATCGAGTCCACAAGTGTACGGACGTTTTCTGTATTTAACGTTTTTTGCCAATGTAGAACATTTTCAAAATATCAAAGTGAACTTAGCGTTACGGACATTTAAGGGTATTTTCTTTCATAAGACCCTGACTTTCAGTCAAGGGAATTAACAAAAAACACCACCTTCACTGTACGGCCGAGTAGCCACATATAAGCTCACTCCAAGAGACCTAGCTCACGCTCCGGTAAACCGAATTTCATAATCTTTTTTTTCCCTGATTGGTACGGTCAATACCTATCTAATAAATCAAAATCCATCTAAATCCGTTCAAATTTGACTAACCTACAAGCAAAAACGGATTGCCGCCCTGTACCTAGTTCACACCAAGGGGTCTAACTCACGAGTCGGTCATCCAATTTAAATAAACTTTTTTTTGTGGATAGGTATTGTAAATACCTTTCATTTGATGTATCACTTACAAGTGTAGCCTTTAAATGGCCAGAGAAATCTTTGGAAAACGTTAAAGCACTTATGGGGCCCCAGCTCTGGAGGGGTCGACCCAAAATCGCCCATCTTCGAACTTAGCCTCACTATTTCAACTACCTTTCAGGGAAAAAAAAATTTTGAAATCGGATTTGATTTACTCAAGATATCGACGTGACAGACGGACAGACGGACAGACGGACAGACAAAATTTTTATTGCGGATTCGTTATCTATGAACATAGGCAAACACTTTGCCCTTACCGTCTGCTTCGAATTCCATCAATTACACACGGCATCGTAATCCTATAAGCCCCTTCGTACTTCGTACGGGGCTAAAAAGTCCACTGGAAAATGCGTCCGATTTCGGTAGGCTGATTTTGACGTATTTTATGGACGATCCGAGGAATGTTCCGTAAATATCGAGGTAACTATGGGGCCAGTGTGAGTTCTGTGTGCAATGGACATAAACGAATCTCATCGTAGGTTTTTACTTGGTTAGAATTCTAAAGTTTTTTTTATTTATTGATACTGCACAATGAAATGTTGATCGGCAGCTTAGATCTCAAGCGACTTATGGATGGGGAGGGATTCTTTTGAAAGCTCCGACTGTTCTAACGGCTTGTTTACTGTAGACTGACTGGGTAAATGTGTGCTAGGAGTTATAAACAACATTAAAAATTTAGATCCAACGAACTTAGATCATCACAGTAGCCATAACCATGCGTTTGATGTTAGACTCCGTTGTCCATATTATTTGATCGATAAAGTTCACCATACAAGCAACAAACATTTCATCGGATTTCATCGTTGTCTTAACTGCTGTTGCTATGAACAAATTGGTGTTGTTTGTTCCGTGGTTTCTTCTGTTTGGTTTTTAATTGACAAATCTGGTCTGGTTTGTGTTCAGAAAGTAAAACAAAAAAGAATTATGGACGACGAGGAAACTGACGAGAAAATACCCGAAAATTCTACAAAATTTGCGAATAGTGTGTGCCATCAGACTGGTTTCATTTACACCAGCTTCCCAGAGTGTCAATCCCCAAATTTCGAAGGAATAACCGATTTTCCGGAGAGCTATCAGCGACTAACATCCAAAGAAGTACTTCACCTTTGTTGTCCCATTTATTGTGCAACATCTTAAATTGATTCCATTCTTAGCGCTTATTGCTGCTCTATGCGGAGAATTTTCGTCGACAGTACTGGGAAAAGTATCCCCAACGAAAGCCTCCCATTTTGGCGATTCCAAATGAATGTGGCGTGCAGAAATTTGTCTCGACCACTATCCGATCGACACCGTTGATTTTTGCCAACATGATTGGTAATTGGAAAGAAAATGCGAGTTTTGTTGCTGATTTTATCGAATATGAAGCACTAGAACCACCAACTGCTATGCCGAATCGCCTAATCTCACCGGATGTATTATTGAAACGACGCAAGGGAAACAGCTTTGAAATAGCCACCTTATTATGCAGTTTACTTATTGGTACGGGATTTTCGGCTTTTGTTGTGTCTGGATATGCATCCCGGGAGGTCACACTGAACGATCAGCGACGTGTAGTATGCCCGAATATACCAAATGATGTCGAGCAGATAGACGACATAAGCGATAATTCTCTGCCAATGATTCCGGACGTAAAAAGTAATTTTTTAATTGAAAAGGAGCGAATGGAACGCGAGAAGGAAATGAGGAAACAGAAACGAATTGATGACGAACTAACTGCCAGACGAAAATCACTGGAAAAATTATCACCGGATATCATTTTCGGTAAACGTGTTCACGCATGGGTGGCCGTCAAAGAAAAGAAAAAGCCATCACAGCCGGAGCCTCGTAAAATTGAGGATTCAGAATCGAAAATAGACGAGAACTCGCTTGAACATCCGAAAGAGGACATCGCACCGGATACAACGTCCGTGTTTTTCATAGAACCCTCAACCGGTTTCCGATTTGAGGCTAACGAGCCCACGTATATTGCCATTGAAAGTGTTTGGAATCACAAAAATTATTACATTAATCGTCAAGAGCCAATAACCGACATATTGAACATGAGTTGGGATGTTAGCGATTCAAACTGCTGGGAACATTTTCTGCACGATGATGATGTGGGTGACGATGAAACAGAAGGTAATGACGACGGGTCAGACGGCAAATATTTGGACATGCCATTTTCTTGGGTCAAACAGTTACACATAAGTAATTCGGAATTCGAGGAACGATATCCTGGTGGTGAGAAATGCATCGACTACATGAGAACGAGGTATGAACGATTCGCACCGTTCAAAAATAAAAATGGTTTGATGACAAGGCTGACTACATTCGAGACACTCGAACTATGAGAAGCCGTTACTTCGATGGGAATGGTACGAAAATCGATCGGATCTGTTGTACTCATCAAAATAAACTACGAACGAACGAAATCGAAGAGTATTTATAAAAGGCCGTTGTGACAGTCTCAAATACTACACATACGACACCGAAGACAAAAATCATAAAATTCTGGAATTTTATCACATCACCCGGGCGGATTCGTTGATGAAATTGGAAGTGGAGAATGACTACATCCGAGAACACTTCCATTCTCGACGGAATTGTCTGTACTTTCGGGAGTTCAAAGTCGACGTGAAAACTGTTCGTGGGCAGAGTAATCGAGTGCTGGTTGAAGTCATCGAAAAGTACAATCGCAACAAAAGTAGAAAATTTAACCAAGACGTTGCTGTACGCCATGTGACCCGACAGTGATATTTTCATTCAATACCAGTATGCAACGGACGCAGTCACAGCTACTACCAGACGTTTCATCAAACCACCTAAGCGGACTATGGATGTGAAGATATATCGATAATCGAAAACAACTTCCGATATCTTCTTCGTTAACAAACGAATTTCTGAACGCTCGTTCTTACCGTAGATGATCAAATATGTGGCCACATAATCCGGTACGAGCGCATGGCCAGTTCATTTGCTCTTTCAACATTTCATATTTAGCCATTTCGTATTCGACGCGCGCTTCATTGCGGACGGATCAAAAATGCAATTTCATGCGGATTGTTCAATTCGTTCTGACCACTTGTATTAATCGCTGATGTCCTCGCACACACGCCGATAGTCCTTTCGCACCGTTCCTCTTCACGCAGTTCCTGCAGGAAAATTAAATACATTCGACCTGGGACGGATCTTTCAGCACGGACTGAAATTTATCCTTCTGTTAGGACA